>NC_139992.1:38805452-38847129 GCF_964263955.1 Coregonus lavaretus | reverse complement strand
CGTACTGTAACCAAGGAGAGAAAAGGTCATGAGAAGGTCAAAGGTTAAACTTGGGTCAAACAGGCATAAAAACACAGGCCAACAAATAGTAGTCACAAACTGTTTTAACTCCATTGCTACAACACAGTGAATGGTGCAACCGAAAACACAAAACAAAAAATAACAAATTTCCCAAGCAAATCTTGCGAACTCAGCCACAAACTAAACAACAACCAAATCAAAACAGAATGTTCCTGAACTGTGACAACCGTGGAGACAAATCCAATTATTTACGTCTCATGTTGTAAATTAGTTCTAATGGACGGAGTCGTGAAAGTAAATAAGCACCCGCGAAGAGAAACAAAAGAAATGCAATTTCTAATTAACATGAAAGAGAAACGGAGGGCCGTGTTAGTAAACCCATCTTTCATTCCTCTTCCCCATCCCTCGCTCCCCACGTCTTAGACAACGCGTTTGTTTGTGCCCAATGTCTTCTTCTTCTTGGAGAGGCGGGTGCCGCACGCCATTCTGTTTCTCATCCAAATGAAATGTCAACAGATTTAACATCAGGCTGGAGTTTATTTGCATTTTGTCGATGTTATTGTTCATTAGGCTCCTCCGTCTCTCCCCTCTACCCTTCCCACTCTCTCTCTCTCTCTCTCTCTCTCTCTCTCTCTCTCTCTCTCTCTCTCTCTCTCTCTCTCCTCTCTCTCTCTCTCTCTCTCTCTCTCTGCGTCTTGGCTTTGATCACAAAGGCTGAGACAATAATTAGGTTTGTGTAATTACAGCAGGCATCTTTAATGAGAGCTTTCAGGACTGTGTGTCTACTCTATCTCCCATCCCTGCCCAGCCATTACTACATTAACTCTCTCTCTCTCTCTGTCTGGCTGTGTGTCGGCGCCACAATGAGCTACAGGGGGGAGAGAAGCTATCGCTAGGGCCACACATACACTCAGATAAGGTTTACATACACACACAGATGCACACACACACAGCACTAGTGATTGGGCAGAGGAGACGCACGCAAGCTCTCACACACAGCCGTGGCAATGAGGAGATTTAGAGGGAAAATGATAATCACCTGACCTAGCCCTGACAGGGTGAAATGATATGAGGCAGGGATGGACACAAACACACATAAAAGAGAGACGGCCAGACAGAGAGAGAGAGAGAGAGCGAGAGAGAGAGAGAGAGAGAGAGAGAGAGACAGAGAGAGAGAGGGAGAGAGAGATAGAGAGAGAGAGAGGACCAGAGATACTGAGTAAGATCTACACTGAATTAATGACCCACTCAGTTTAACACCCCCACTAGCAAATATTTTCTGGTAAGCAGGCAGGGTGATAGTATCCATTTACAGCTCTTAACCAAGGCAATAAAGTGTAGAATAAACAGATATGTGGTAAGCTACAGGGCAGAATACACACTACACTTTACTAATACAAAATAGCCCTGATACAAAAACACAGTGTAGAAAGAATCTAGATTAATCTAGTATGTATCTCTATGGAATAGACTGTGTGCTGAGGATGACATCAGTCTAGGTCAGACAGTTGGCAAGCCCTGATGTCCATCCAGCTGTTACCATTACTGTGGGAGAGGCCACATCTGCTGTGTGTGTCTGCCTGCATACGTACATGTCTGGTTGCGTGCGTGACGGACGACACTGTGCTTACCTAACAGTATAGCTTCCTTCACTGTCCCTGTCCACTTTCTGGGCTCGAATTAGTGATCCACTGCTTCGCTAACACACGTGACCGCCGATTTGACAACGTCTTAGCCAGTTGCGCCTCCGAAAAGGTTACAATTTGATAGCGCCAGTGGAGGTTACAGTACAATTTCACGTGTCTCACTGGGCACACACTGGTTGAATGAAATTACTTTGAACCAACGTGGAATAGACGTTGAATTGATGTCTGTGCCCAGTGGGGTGTGATCTTACCTGTATATCTGTGAGCTCCTTCATCAGTCTAGAGGCCAGCTGGGGACAATCCTCCTGGCAGGGGATATGTAGGTTCTAGAGAGAGACACATACACACACAATTTTAAAAATACTACTTTCTGGAGTAGCTGTTCAGCGGTTTATGACAAAGTGCTAAACATGTGAAAGAGCTTGATTGTAATGTTTTGATTGCTTGCTTGATTGTATCATTCATTCATCCATTCAGTCATCCATCCATTCATTCATCCATATGTTGTAAGGGTAGTGAGTTGTGGTTGTGTACCTCTCCCTGGTAGAGTACACGTCCCACAGGACTGACCACACATGCAGTACCAGAGCCAAACATCTCCTTAACACGGCTCTCTTTCAGAGCACAGCGCAGGTCTGCCATGGTCAGGTAGCGTTCACACACCTTAAACTCCCCCTAGAAGAGGAGAGGAGAAGTGGATGAGGAGAGAGGGAGGTGGAGGAGGAAAATATATGTAATGAAACCCATACAAGGACAGGCTTCTGTAAACACTTAGCTACTCATCTCTGCTGAAGACTTCCTGTATTCTGCACAATATTTCTCTCTCTCCCTATAAATCTCTCTCTATATACCAGGGCTCTCCAACCCTGTTCCTGGAGAGCTACCCTCCTGTAGGTTATCACTCTAACCCCAGTTGTAACCTGATTCAGTTTATCACCCAGCTATTCAAATAAGGTACGCTAGATTAGGGGTGGAATGAAAACCTACAGGACGGTAGCTCTCTCTCTCACTCTCTCTCTCTCGCTCTCTCTCTCTCTTGCCAGATCTGCCTGTGCTTTAGCCAAGTCCTCCAAGATTCCTTGTCATGCTATACATGTATCTGATCTGGCAACCAGGCTACTGGTTTAATGGCCAGTGATAGCCGCTGGTATAGTGCCTGTGGTCCTGTAGCAGATGGAAGCACCCCTGGTGGTATGTCCATGCGAGTGTCCAGTCCATCTTTCCCTTAAACCCCTAGTGCCATGGCAAGTTCAACCCTCTATCTCTCTCTTGCCCCCTAGCTTGTGCCCTGTGTAGTCGTTGAACTATGTTGTGTCTTACCCCTAGAGAACACATTGTACCTGCCCCCCTCTTACCCTCTCTCTCTATATATACAGTACCAGTCAAAAGTTTAGACATGCCTACTCATTCAAGGGTTTTTCTTTATTTTTACAGTTTTATATACATTGTAGAATAATAGTGAAGACATCAAAACTGTGAAATAACACATATGGAATCATGTAGTAAGCAAAAAAGTGTTAAATAAATCAAAATATATTTTATATTTGATATTCTTCAAATAGCCACTCTGACAGAGCTCCAGAGTTCCTCTGTGGAGATGGGAGAACCTTCCAGAAGAACAACCATCTCTGCAGCACTCATCATGTAGTAAGCAAAAATGTGTTAAATAAATCAAAATATATTTTATATTTGATATTCTTCAAATAGCCACTCTGACAGAGCTCCAGAGTTCCTCTGTGGAGATGGGAGAACCTTCCAGAAGGACAACCATCTCTGCAGCACTCCACCAATCAGGCCTTTATGGTAGAGTGGTCAGACGGAAGCCACTCCTCAGGAAAAGCCCATGACAGCCCGCTTGGAGTTTGCCAAAAGGCACCTAAACGACTCTCAGACCATGAGAAACAATATTCTCTTGTCTGATGAAACCAAGATTGAACTCTTTGGCCTGAGTACCAAGCGTCACATCTGGAGGAAACCTGGCACCACCCCTATGGTGAAGCAAGGTGGTGGCAGCATCATGCTGTGGGGATGTTTTTCAGCGGCAGGGACTGGGAGGCTAGTCAGGATGGAGGGAAAGATGAACAGAGCAATGTACAGAGAGATCCTTGATGAAAACCTGCTCCAGAGTGCTCAGGACCTCAGACTGGGCCGAAGGTTCACCTTCCAACAGGACAACAACCCTAAGCACACAGCCAAGACAACGCAGGAGTCTGAATGTCCTTGAGTGGCCCAGCCAGAGCCCGGACTTGAACCTGATCGAATATCTCTAGAGAGACCTGAAAATAGCTGTGCAGCAACACTCCCCATTCAACCTGACAGAGCTTGAGAGGAACTGCAGAGAAGAATGGGAGAAACTCCCCAAATACAGTTGTGCCAAGCTTGTAGCGTTATACCCAAGAAGACTCAAGGCTGTAATCGCTGCCAAAGGTGCTTCAAAAAAGTACTGAGTAAAGGGTCTGAATACTTATGTAAATGTAATATTTCTGTTTTTTATTTTTAATACATTTTCAAAAAATTCTAAAAACCTGTTTTTGCTTTGTCATTATGGGGTATTGTGTGTGGATTGATATTTTAGAATAAGGCTGTAAGATAACAAAATGTGGAAAAAGTCAAGGGGTCTGAATACTTTCCGAATGCACTGGTTATATAATTATCTCTCTCTCATACCCATTTCCTGGTGAGTTCCAGGATGCTCTGCCGCGTGATCCCAGGGAGGATGATTCCATCCAGAGGGGGTGTTGCCAGCTCCTCCTCTGGAGAGAAAAACATTGTACGCACAAATGAATTAAACAGGTCATTTAGTGTCAATGGAATATCCCATCTGAACCAAGTTTTCATAGATAAGAGAAGAGGTGAAGAAACTGGCTATGTAAAACTACAGCTGCTGTGCTACACACTCTGCCCATTAGATGTCGCTGTTGTACAATCGGACACAAAGATCAGTTTCCTGTTCAGTAATATTATGTCCATATCAACAGATCCAGAAGAGGATGGTTGTGTTCCCCTGCTCAGACGTTGCTGACGCATGCCAGCTCTTACAATGCCTGGATAGGTATTTTAAGTATCAGCTAACCACGTCATATGTTCTAGCAATGATGTGGCATGCAACCATTGATGCATGCAATGTCTGAGCATGGGAACGCAACCTATATTTCCTTTGGCCTTGTCGAACTGCAATAGCCCTAGTAAAGCAAAGGTATTATCTCTAATCTCATTGGCTATGACGCTGAAAGTGACCATGATTACCTCCTTTCTCATTATTCCAGAAGAGGAACATGTTCATGGTTCCGACCTCTGTGATTTGATGGTCGTCTCCATACAGCCAGAGGACCTGCTGGCACCCATAATCCACTGCTTCATACTGGGCGTAGATAGATGCTCCGTAGTTCCTGTAAACAAACCACCATGTTCATGTTCATTTTAATCCACAAACAAGAGTTGTCAGTTTACATTTAAATTCCATGTGTCGTAATCCAAATTATTTGACAATGTTCCATTCGTTAGAGTAACCTAGCATATGACCCTATTGTGTCATAATGAAATCCAAAGCTCTTTAGAGTTGAATCTGGTGAAAAGCTGTATTAGTACTGTTGGCAGGGTGGGGATATTATGGTCAGGATAAATTAGTACAACACGTTACAAAGCAAGCATTTTTACTGCATCTCAAAAGAATACTGCCATATCTGACCTGCCTTTACTCAAAGGGTGTGCAGTAACCAAACTCAATCCTAACTTGTGATCTGTAGGATAATGGAACATAGCCTCTGTCTCTTTACCCTCCCATCTTACAGTCTCCAGTCCCTCCTCTAACCCTTCCGTCTTACAGTCTCCAGTCCCTCCTCTAACCATCCCATCTTATAGTCTCCAGTCCTTCCTCTAACCCTTCCGTCTTACAGTCTCCAGTCCCTCCTCTAACCCTTCCGTCTTACAGTCTCCAGTCCCTCCTCTAACCATCCCATCTTACAGTCTCCAGTCCTTCCTCTAACCCTTCCGTCTTACAGTCTCCTGTCCCTCCTCTAACCATCCCATCTTATAGTCTCCAGTCCTTCCTCTAACCCTTCCCTCTTACAGTCTCCAGTCCCTCCTCTAACCCTCCCATCTTACAGTCTCCAGTCCCTCCTCTAACTCTCCCATCTTACAGTCTCCTGTCCGTCTTCTAACACTCCCATCTTACAGTCTCCAGTCCCTCCTCTAACACTCCCATCTTACAGTCTCCAGTCCCTCCTCTAACCCTCCCACCTTACAGTCTCCAGTCCCTCCTCTAACCCTCCCACCTTACAGTCTCCAGTCCCTCCTCTAACCCTCACATCTTAGTCTCCTGTCCCTCCTCTAACACTCCCATCTTACAGTCTCCAGTCCCTCCTCTTACCCTCCCATCTTACAGTCTCCTGTCCCTCCTCTCCAGGCTCTGATGTATTTGGAGTCGGCCCAGAGAGAGACAGGCTTAGCTCCTGTGCTGAAGTAGGAACCAACAGGACTCAGGATCACATACAGTAGAGCATGGGACGGCTTCTTCACTCCTAGAGACGGCTAGAGAGGGACACAGGCCACACACACGTACACACACGTCAATAGTCGACACACTCTTGAGCTATTCACAAATGAATGATTACCACTTCACCAACAAGTATAGAGGAAGCTAGACCGAGGGAGAGCCCTGTCACAGCATATGAGAGTGAATGAGACAGTCCCTCACAGAAGGATACAGAGAGTGGTTGGTTGGTCATCTCCTCACCTCAGTACCCAGGAAGGTGGGTCGGATGTAGAGACTGGCAGTGTCTGACTGGGGTACCCACTCCAGATCCACCTGTACCAGTCTCCTGATACACTCTACCAACTCTGCCCTGTCAAAGGCCTGGAGGAGGGAGGAGGGAGAGGGAGAGAGCAGAGAGGGAGAGAGGACAGATGAAAGGTTGAGCCGGGAAAAGAGAAATGGGACAAAAATATGAACCAACAGAACATTCAGTTGACTGCAGCAGACACTATAGACAGATTTAAATTGCTTAAATTTTAGTCATGTAGCAGACGCTCTTATCCAGAGCGACTTACAGTTAATCTTAAGATAGCTAGGTGAGACAGCCATATATCACAGTCATAGTAAGTACATTTTTCTCAATAAAGTAGTTATCAGCAAAGTCAGTGCTAGTAGGAAAATACAAGTTTATTTTTATATTTTGTATATTTTTTAAGATCAGAGACAAACATGTTGATGTACTGTGGAACATTGTTCAAGTCTTCAATGTACTGTCCATTATATGATGACACTGTAGACATACATATCTACACTGAACAAAAATATAAACGCAACATGCAACAATTTCAAAGATTTTACTGAGTTACAGTTCATATAAGGAAATCAGTCAATTGAAATACATTATTTAGGCCCTAATCTATGGATGTCACATGACTGGGAATACAGATATGCGTCTGTTGGTCACAGATACCTTTTTTAAAAAAGGTAGGGGGGTGGATCAGAAAAGTCAGTATCTGGTGTGACCACCATTTGCCTCATGCAGCGCGACACATTTCCTTCGCATAGAGTTGATCAGGCTGTTGATTGTGGCTTGTGGAATGTTGTCCCACTCCTCTTCAATGGCTGTGCGAAGTTGCTGGATATTGGCGGAAACTGGAACACATTGTCGTACATGTCAATCCAGAGCATCCCAAACATGTCCCCTTTAGCTCAGTTGGTAGAGCATGGCGCTTGCAATGCCAGGGTTGTGGGTTCGTTTCCCACAGGGGGCCAGTATGAAAATGTATGCACTCACTAACTCTAAGTCGCTCTGGATAAGAGCGTCTGCTAAATGACTAAAATGTAAAATGTGACGTCTGGTGAGTATGCAGGCTATGGAAGAACTGGGACATTTTCAGCTTCCAGGAATTGTGTACAGATCCTTGCGACATGGGGCCATGCATTATCATGCTGAAACATGAGGTGATGGCGGCAGATGAATGGCACAATAATGGGCCTCAGGATCTCGTCATGGTAGCTCTGTGCACTCAAATTGCCATCGATAAAATGAAATTGTGTTCGTTGTCCATAGCTTATGCCTGCCCATACCATAACCCCACCGCCACAATGGGGCACTCTGTTCACAACGTTGACATCAGCAAACCGCTCGCCCACACGACGCCGGTTGTGAGGCTGGTTGGGCGTACTGCCAAATTCTCTAAAACAACGTTGGAGGCGGATTATGGTAGAGAAATTAACATTAAATTCTCTGGCAACAGCTCTGGTGGACATTCCTGCAGTCAGCATGCCAATGGTACGCTCCCTCAAAACTTCAGACATCTGTGGCATTGTGTTGTGTGACAAAACTGCACATTTTAGAGTGGCCTTTTATTGTCCACAGCACAAGGTTCACCTGCGTAATGAGCATGTTGTTTAATCAGCTTCTTGATATGCTACACCTGTCAGATGGATGGATTATCTTGCTCACAAACAGGGATGTAAACACATTTGTGCTCAAAATTTGAGAGAAATTGGCTTTTTGTGCGTATATTTCTGTTCAGTATAAATATAATATTATTTTCCAGGCTGAAGGCTTGTACCATAGCCTGCACTGTGTGTGTTCTTACCGGCAGGCAGGCCCTCTCTGCAGACTTGGCCATACGGTTCATGTTGAGCATGGGTCTGAAGAGACGTACTTTGTCATCTGCACCGCGGTATGCCTTCATACCCTCAAACAACTGACCACAGAACAGAGGAGAGGAGAGAGAGACAGGGGTTAAGACTGGCAGACAGGAGAGAACCACTGACCTCTAGTCATTCTCTGAAATGCAAATGTGATGAATGAGGATCAGAATGGGAAAATGGCTTCCTGAACCTATGTGTGTGTGCTAGTGAGTTACAGTACATATGAGTGTACATGTGTTGGCCATTTATGTCCAATCAACTGTCCTTCAACTATCCTAGCTGTGCCTATTCTTATCAGAGCTACAATTAAAGTATATAGTACATTCACCTTAAGCTCTCAACACAAACTTCCGCATGTCAGCAGCACAGTCTATTTCCTGATGGAAGACACTGAAATTGGGGCTGTAAGGTGTGAAGGCCATGGGGAAGGTTCTATACATACCTGTAGTGTAGACGCTGATCTGTACATTTTTACCAGTGTTGGAATTGCTCATTGGTAGGCTGGTTACAGCCTGTTAAACCCCACTTGTGCCAAGTACGTTATATTTGCTAGAAATACCTGTTTAGGCCTAATCCTTTTCATTTGGGACGTTTTCAGTGTTTTTGTTTGTTTTCACAGTCGTTTTGCACGTTTTGTATATATTTCTGCCATCCTTAATTTTGTAACACATATCATTTAATAAACCTACACCTGATCTTGCACCTTTAACTTTGCTGCTGTGTCATATCCTTGAATTAATTAATGTTATTAGACATATTTAAAATACATACAGATTGCCTACGTTATTTTAGTACTAAATAAATCCACACAAAATTAAATAAATGTAATAAATCGACCAACATATTTCCATTGTAGTCTTCATTACTATCAGGTTGGCAGCAAGAATGGACAGCGTGAGCGTGAGACACATTAACTTTCTCACAAGGTGTTTCCTACCTGTACAGCATAGTGCATGGCTGAACAGGCCGGGTGGAGAGACAGGTTACCAAAGGGCTTGATGTGAGGTTTCTGCCAGCCTCCAGAGCTGGTCCACTCTATGGTCAACATGTGGTCAGTGAACACAGTTCCAAACACCAGGTTGGTCAGGTCAGGTTTGGCCTTGTGGTTGTGGGACAGCTCAATGACCAGGTCAGCCGCCTGGAGGGAATATAGAGGACATGGTTTAGATGTAAACTCATAATACACACTGCTTTAGGTGTAATATACTGTATGTCATTGTCCACAATCACTGTTGTAAAATGTATGGGTCAAAACAATGTCCATTTGATTAAGGAGTACATTCTCTCATAAAACACACAATATAAGATCGTTTATGAAGCCTACAATAGCAGCGGTGCATAAAGATGGTGGCCTCTATTGACTTACAACAAATGCCTCATTTGCTAAATTTGTATCACCATTAGTACAGTTTAGGCGTACATGATACCAATTCTAGCTCCAAGATGCCGGCATTTAGCTCCAAGATGCTGGGCTCCCGAGTGGCGCAGTGGTCTAAGGCACTGCATCTCAGTGCTTGAGGTGTCACTACAGACCCCCTAGTTCGATTCCAGGCTGTATCACAACTGGCTGTGATTGGGAGTCCCATAGGGCGGCGCACAATTGGCCCAGCGTCGTCCGGGTTTGGCCGGTGTAGGCCGTCATTGTAAATAAGAATTTGTTCTTAACTGAAAAAACAATTTAGAAAAATGTGCTGATATATTGGCGCATTGAACCATATTGTGCGCCGTAGTTTAATAACTCTGTGGATAGTGCTAAAAACAATGACGTCATATCTGATTTCCTCCATCTTTATGCACCTTTGCCATTGTATCTCATCAGGCGCTTCAGAGTTCTGCAACTCTTCCACTGGCCAGTAGATGACTCTCCAGGCTTATACCTCCTAGGAACATGAGCCACTCAATAAACCAACACAACCACAGAGGACACCTGACACAACCACTCTCAGGGTAGGAGTTGCCTTTACCACAGTTCTAGGATAAGATAACTCTACCCCAATCCTAACCTTAACCATGAGGTTGGGGGTAAATATTAAACTTACTCTAGATCAGGCAAATGCTCTGCTGTGGTTGGCTGCTCTCAGTGCCTTTCTGGATTAGGTCTGTCTCAGATCTACCCTTCCTAGGCTGCATTTACACAAGCAGCTCAATTCTGATATTTTTTCTCACTAATTGGTATTTTTACCAATCAGCTCTGAAAAAGGTCACATATTAAAATATCTGATGGGATTGGAGGAAAAAATATCAGAATTGGGCTGCCTGTGTAAACGCAGCCCTGTTGCTGCGTTGCGTAATCTCATTACAGAGGGGAAGTGCTGTCAGATTACTCTCTCTCTTTCTCACAGTCACACATCAATGACTACAGCATTGGTTACCAATGTTTTGGCCTAATATCTCCATTTACTTATCCAGCCCATTTGATATAGTGATATTTTAAAACTTCAGTGTGATAAAATTGGAGAGATATGAGATATACATACAGTATATTTTCTATATCTTCTCATTAGTTCAGAATTCACACACATCGTTTAATAAGTGCATTGCACAACAAATCACTTCTGACCTGCTGTGAAGAATCTGAGATAGGCCCATTTACAGAGATCCTGATAACTCTGGTAACTAATGTAATAGCACATGAGACCATGATTTAGCTGTATTAGGTGAATGAGTTCCATGTAATCCATGGTCAGCGTAACCTCACACGCTCCATTGGTCAGGGATTACCAAACTATAAATACACTACATCCAGCTCAGGTGTGTCACAAAACATGACTCAGATTCCTACAAGTGAGTACAGTAACAACACAGGGGTCTATATTGTATACAAGCTAGGCTCAGATACAGTATTACAGAGGTGCTCGTAGTTCAAGACTACAGACCTTATGCGATTATGAGTCTGTAGCATCTACGAGGCCAGTTTCTCTGACCCTGATTAATTAATTATAGGCTTAATCCAGCCCTGAATGTCCAAGTCTTAAAATGGTCTACAGCAATGTCCAATTCTTAAAATGGTACTGCACAGCCCATGACAACTCTCTCTCTCTTTCTCTTTCTCGCTCTCTCCCCTTTCTCTCCCCCATTTCTCTCCCCCTCTCTTTCTCCTAATCACCACCTGCGCCTGCCACCTGCCTTGCTGTCTCCTTCCTGTGCAACATTAGAGAGCAGAGTAAATTACAGCTAAAGCCTGTGGCAGATCACAGGTCACAGCCTGATTGACAGGTGGTGCTTAGCATGATCTGGGAAAGTGGATTCTCCGCAGACACGACACAAGACCTCCTGGATAGTCCAGGGCCCTCATCCTCCTCTCTCTCTACCTCTCTAAGGGCCACAAAGGGCCAAACATTTAGTATGTGGTTAGCACAGGGGACTTGGGGGCACAAGCCAAACGAGGAGCCCCAGAAGTGATTGACCGCCATGGATCTATAAAATGAACATCTCAGGAGCTCAGGTGGATTTCTTTGACTCAGTTTTGCTGAGGCGGACGTAATGTTGTTTTTGTAGGGGGATATGTGTTTTTTGGATCTAACGGACTGAGAGGCATTAGGAGAGCCATGGGGGTGGGGTGAGGTGTCCATTCTCTTTGTGTGATCTGGACCTTTTGATTGACAACCAGGGGAGGTTTTATGAATATCATAATAATATCCAGGAAACATCAAGATGGTGCAGTTGGGCTCCTCACTGAAGGCAAGTGATTCACGTGATTCACCACACTGAAATGGGCAGTTAGAGGGAATGGCGTCTCCAGTTTGCCATACACTGACAAACTTCAAATGTCTTGTGATTGCAATTTACATGCAATATAAATTACTATTGTAGCAGTATGTGCAATATCTGAACTGTTCCACATTACTATACCATTGCTGTACCACATGCCTTTGCACACGCTTGAAATGAATGAGGAAGTGATCAAAATGTGTTACAGAGAATAATGCTTGTTGCTATACACATTTTACCACAGGGTAAATGATTAGAATGTTACCTTGAAGCTGTGGACGCTGTCATCCATGCCGTTACTGCTGGATACACCTTTACCAGAGCCCTGGGAGGACATTGTAAACAACTTTATATAGATGACAACTTAATGTAGGTTGTAAACAACTACATATAAGCCTAAGCTTATTAAAACATTCATACATATAGTCTATTTACTTGAACTGACAGGGTTAGTTATAAAAAATAACAGTAACAGCATGGGATGGGATGGGGAGCAGGGAGAGATGGGGTTGTTGGAAAGAACGGTGAGGTTTGCTGACATAAATTAAATGAGGATAGGAAAAGGTATTGTCTGTGAGGGCCGGTGTGAGGCTTGAATTCCCTGCTCTGCTAAGCACAGCACAGGAGCTCATTTTACCTGCTGCAAGATGATGGTCTGTCGCCAGGTGAACTGAAGGCTTACATTTACATTAGGCTACCATCACTCCAATAGCAAAGGCCCTATTAATAATATAATAATAATATCAGGCATAATAATCATAATAAGAATTGTGGTTGTTTTAGATTCTACAATATAAGCTATTTTAACATCTGATCATGCAGTAAATACTGTGAAATAACGTCACCCCCCATAGTAATTATTAGCCATTGGTAGGAAGCCTATAAAAACACAGGTTACTGTAATAGACAGGCTGGTTATAAGAGCGACGCGAGAATAACAGAACATTTTGTCGGCGTGATGCAGTTATCTAAAATGTGTCGTCATATGCTACAGTTGCCATCTCAAAACACATAGGGCTAACAAATATAGATATGTTACATATTTTCATCGGTATAACAAAACACTGCTGTGACAGAAAAGCTATAACAGACGCCGTTGAAACAAATGTATATACTTATAATCATACTGTCTGTGTCGGTCGTGCGCGCTTTAGTGTTTACTGAACGAGACCTGCGTCAGGAATTCTTATCCCGTCACTTTCAGAAATAGGCAACGATAACATATAGGTTAGCAGTGGCGAGGACAGCCAGCATGACCGTTTTTCGGTTACTGGGAAGAGGACATTTACCTTGAGAGATGGAGCGTTCGCTGCTGATGAGGGGACGGCTGTAGCACTCGCCATGATGAATCGTACGCAACCGAAGGCGCGCGCTCTCTCTATGTCACCAACACACTCTCCTAAACCGCTTACAGACTGAACATTTGTTCGCTATCAAGCCCATTGTGTAATGTTAAATCTACAGTGAGGGGTAAAAGTATTTGATCCCCTGCTGATTTTGTACGTTTGCCCACTGACAAAGAAATGATCAGTCTATAATTTTAATGGTAGGTTTATTTGAACAGTGAAAGACAGAATAACAAAAGAAAAATACAGAAAAACGCATGTCAAAAATGTTATAAATTGATTTGCATTTTAATGAGGGAATCAATTTATAACATTTTTGACATCCGTTTTTCTGGATCTTTTTGTTGTTATTCTGTATCTCACTGTTCAAATAAACCTACCATTAAAATTATAGACTGATCATGTCTTTGTCAGTGGGCAAACGTACAAAATCAGCCGGGGATCAAATACTTTTTTCCCTCACTGTAGGTGCCTGGGCCAACCACAACATTGGTTCACGTTGCAAATATGTAATGTGTGACTTATTGGCCACTTTCTGGTGAATAACATTTTGTGGGACTGTGGGACAAATGTTATTGTAGATAGGCGTAAACCCTCACACACATGGGACAGTTACATTATAAGGCTTAGCCAGCTGGCTTTCTCAAGCAGGGTTGTCATAGATCCATAAGGTTATTTATAGAAGCTCATGTGGATATAGGCATACGTCCTTTTTACTATAGTAGCTTACTTCCAGCTGTCCTCCCATCATTAGTCCTAGACAACCTGTTTTATTTCTATATTATGGACATATTCAATCTGTCCCTATCCCAGTCTGTTGTCCCCATATGCTTCAAGATGTTCACCATTGTTCCTGTGAGGTACAGTATATTGGAATAATAATAATATGCCATTTAGCAGACGCTTTTATCCAAAGCGACTTACAGTCATGCGTGCATACATTTTTGTGTATGTGTGGTCCCGGGGATCGAATCCACTACCTTGGCGTTACAAGCGCCGTGCTCTATCAGCTGAGCTACAGAAGCAGTGGTGGAAGCAGTGGTGCCAATCATTTGTACCCCTATCTTTTTTAGAAAACAAATATTACTTGTTAAACAAAATGTATTTCTCTGAGCAATGGTATTAGTGTAAAAGAACACAATTTCAACAAAAAAAATATGCATGCAATGTAGCTCAGTATTTGTATTATATATTTTATACAATCTTCTTTGTCATCTTTATCAAGGTTGTCAATAATTTTGGACCTTACTATATTGGTACAGAGGTAGGTTGTACCATTGAACAAAAATATAAGTGTTGGTCCCATGTTTCATGAGCTGAAATAAAAAATCACAGACATTTTCCATACGCTCAAAACATTTATTTCTTCAAAATTTTGTGTACAAATTTGTTTACATTAATGTTAGTGAGTATTTCTCCTTTGCCAAAATAATCCATCCACCTGACAGGTGTGGCATATCAAACTGATTAAACAGCATGATCATTACACAGGTGCACCTTGTGCTGGGGACAATAAAAGGCCACTCTAAAATGTGCAGTTTTGTCACACAACACAATGCCACAGATTTCTCAAGTTTTGAGGGCGCGTGCAATTGGCATGCTTACTGCAGGAATGTCCACCAGAGCTGTTGCCAGAGAATTAAATGTTCATTTCTCTACCATAAGCCGCTTCCAATTTGAATGCACAGAGATACCGTGATGAGATCCTGAGGCCCATTGTCGTGCCATTCATCCACCGCCATCACCTCATGCATGATAATGCACAGCCCCATGTCGCAAGGATCTGTACACAATTCCTGGAAGCTGAAAATGTTCCACTTTTCCATGACCTGCATACTCACTAGACATGTCACCCATTGAGCATGTTTGGGATGCTCTGTACGACAGCGTGTTCCAGTTCCCGCCAATATCCAATAACTTTGCACAGCCGTTGAAGAGGAGTGGGACAACATTCCACAGGCCACAATCAACAGCCTGATCAACTCTATGTGAAGATGTGTTGCGCTGCATGAGGCAAATGGTGGTCACACACCAGATACTGACTGGTTTTCTGATCGATGCCCCTACTTTTTTTTAAAGGTATCTGGGACTAACAGATGCATATCTGTATTCCCATGCATGTAAAATCCATAGATTAAGGCCAATTGAATTGATTTCAATTGACTGATTTCCTTATATGGACTGTAACTCATTAAAATCTTTGAAATTGTTGCATGTTGCGTTTATATTTTTGTTCGGTATAGCAAACAGGTTTTCCTCAGGTAGTGTGCTGACTATCCCTTGATTTTCCCTGCTGTTTATGGCTTTTCACTTACTGTTCTTCTCTCATTTATACATTAAACGTACACTACCGGTCAAAAGTTTTAGAACACCTACTCATTCAAGGGATTTCTTAATTTTTACTATTTTCTACATTTTAGAATAATAGTGAAGACATCAAAACCTTGAAATAACACATATGGAATCATGTAGTAACCAAAAAAGTGTTAAACAAATCAAAATATATTTTCTATTTGAGATTCTTCAAATAGCCACCCTTTGCCTTGATGACAGCTTTGCACATTCTTGGCATTCTCTCAACCAGCTTCATGAGGTAGTCACCTGGAATGCAATTAACAGGTGTGCCTTCTTAAAAGTTAATTTGCGGAATTTCTTTCCTTCTTAATGTGTTTGTCCAATCAGTTGTGTGTGTGGGGGGGGGATATACAGAAGATAACCCTATTTGGTAAAATACCAAAGTCCATATTATGTCAAGAACAGCTTGAATATGCAAAGAGAAAGGACAGTCCATCATTACCTTAAGACATCAAGGTCAGTCGACACGGAAATTGTCAAGAACTTTGAAAGTGTCTTCAAGTGCAGTCGCAAAACCATCAAGTGCTATGATGAAACTGGCTCTCATGAGGACCACCACAGGAATGGAAGACCCAGAGTTACCTCTGCTGCAGAGGATAAGTTAATTAGAGTTACCAGCCTCAGAAATTGCAGCCCAAATAAATGCTTCACTGAGTTCAAGTAACAGACACATCTCAACATCAACTGTTCAGAGGCGACTGTGTGAATCAGGCCTTCATCATCGAATTGCTGCAAAGAAACCACTACTAAAGGACACCAATAATAAGAAGAGACTTGCTTGGGCCAAGAAACATGAGCAATGGACAATAGACTGGTGGAAATGTGTCCTTTGGTCTGGAGTCCAAATTGGAGACTTTTGCTTCCAACCGCCGTGTCTTTGTGAGACGCGGTGTGGGTGAATGGATGATCTCCGTATGTGTATTTCCCACCGTAAAGCATGGAGGAGGAGGTGTTATGGTGTGGGGGTGCTTTGCTGGTGACACTGTCTGTGATTTATTTAGAATTCAAGGCACACTTAACCAGCATGGCTACCACAGCATTCTGCAGCGATATGCCATCCCATCTGGTTTGGGCTTAGTGGGACTATCATTTGTTTTTCAACAGGACAATGACCCAACACACCTCCAGGCTGTGTAAGGGCTATTTTACCAAGAAGGAGAGTGATGGAGTGCTGCATCAGATGACCTGGCCTCCACAATCCCCCAACCTCAACCAAATTGGGATGGTTTGGGATAAGTTGGACCGCAGAGTGAAGGAAAAGCAGCCAACAAGTGCTCAGCATATGTGGGAACTCCTTCAAGACTGTTGGAAAAACATTCCATTGAAGCTGGTTGAGAGAATGCCAAGAGTGTGCAAAGCTGTCATCAAGGCAAAGGGTGGCTATTTGAAGAATATTGATTTGTTTAACACTTTTTTGGTTACTACATGAGTCCATATGTGTTATTTCATAGTTTTGATGTCTTCACTATTAGATCTGAACTATTATTGTACAAAATATATTCCAACCAGTTCATGGGTCTTTGGTGTATATTGTCACTAGCCTATATACTCTCTCTGAGGAAATGACGTGACCTAACCTGTTCTTCACTCTTAGAACACATTTCTCTGTGTAGAACCCTGGTAATGATTGATTGTACTATCTCACAGACATCAGAACCATGTTTGTATTGATATAAACAGTAACACTTTGAAAGTTATCCATTAGCTTACATTGAGGTGTGATTGTCCATGGTGTTTATGGCTTTTCACTTATTGCTCTTCTCTTATTTATATATGATAATAAATAAGTTGTCAGATGGTCAGATGACACAGATGCTAAGCTACAGGACTGTTTTGCTAGCACAGACTGGAATATGTTCCGGGATTCTTCCGATGGCATTGAGGAGTACACCACATCAGTCACTGGCTCCATCAATAAGTGCATCGATGACGTCATCCCCACAGTGACCGTACGTACACCAACCAGAAGCCACGGGGCGGCAGGTAGCTTAGTGGGTAAGAGCGTTGTGCCAGTAACCGAAAGGTCGCTGGTTCTAATCCCCGAGCCGACTAGGTGAAAAATCTGTCGATGTGCCCTTAAGGCACTTAACCCTAATTGCTCCTGTAAGTCGCTCTGGATAAGAGCGTCTGCTAAATGACTCAAATGCAAATGCAATGGATTTCAGGCAACATCCGCACTGAGCTAAAGGGTAGAGCTGCCGCTTTTAAGGAGCGGGACTCTAACCCGGACGCTTATAAGAAATCCCGCTATGCCCTCCGACGAACCATCAAACAGGCAAAGCGTCAATACAGGACTAAGATTGAATCGTACTACACCGGCTCCGACGCTCGTTGGATGTGGCAGGGCTTGCAAACTATTATAGACTACAAAGGGAAGCACAGCTGCCCAGTGACACGAGCCTACCAGACAAGCTAAATCACTTACATACACTCTTATCCAGAGCAACTCACAGTTAGTGAGTGCATACTTTATTTTTTATACTGGCCCCCCGTGGGAATCGAACACACAACCCTTGCGTTGCAAACACCATGCTCTACCAACTGAGCTACATCCCTGCTGGCCATTCCCTCCCCTACCCTGGGCCAATTGTGCACCACCCCATGGGTCTCCCGGTCGTGGCCGGCTACAACAGAGCCTGGATTTGAACCAGGATCTCTAGTGGCACAGCTAGCACTGCGATGCAGTGCCTTAGACCACTGCGCCACTCGCTTCGAGACAAGCAATACTGAAGCATGCATGAGAGGATTAGCTGTTCCGGACGACTGTGTGATCACGCTCTCCGTAGCTGATGTGAGTAAGACCTTTAAACAGGTCAACATTCACAACGCCGCAGGGCCAGACGCATTACCAGGACGTGTACTCCGAGCATGCGCTGACCAACTGGCAAGTGTCTTCACTGACATTTTCAACCTGTCCCTGACTGAGTCTGTAATACCAACATGTTTCAAGCAGACCACCATAGTCTCTGTGCTCAAGAACACTAAGGTAACCTGCCTAAAGGACTACAGGCCCGTAGCACTCACGTCTGTAGCCATGAAGTGCTTTGAAAGGCTGGTAATGTCTCACATCAACACCATTATCCCAGAAACCCTAGACCCACTCCAATTTGCATACCGCCCCAACAGATCCACAGATGATGCAATCTCTATTGCACTCCGCACTGCCCTTTCCCACCTGGACAAAAGGAACACCTATGTGAGAATGCTATTCATTGACTATAGCTCAGCGTTCAACACCATAGTGCCCTCAAAGCTCTTCACTAAGCTAAGGACCCTGGGACTAAACACCTCCCTCTGCAACTGGATCCTGGACTTCCTGACGGGCTGCCCCCAGGTGGTAAGGGTAGGTAACAACACATCTGCCACGCTGATCCTCAACACAAGGGCCCCTCAGGTGTGCGTGCTCAGTACCATCCTGTACTCCCTGTTCACCCATGACTGCATGGCCAGGCACGACTCCAACACCATCATTAAGTTTGCCGACGACACAACAATGTTAGGCCTGATCACCGACACCGATGAGACAGCCTATAGGGAGGAGGTCAGAGACCTGGCCGTGTGGTTCCAGGATAACAACCTCTCCCTTAACGTGATCAAGACAAAGGAGATGATTGTGGACTACAGGAAAAGAAGGACCGAGCACGCCCCCATTCTCATCAACGGGGCTGTAGTGGAGCAGGTTGAGAGCTTCAAGTTCCATGGTGTCCACATCACCAACAAACTATCATGGTCCAAACACACAAAGACAGTTGTGAAGAGGGCACGACAAAGCCTATTCCCCCTCAGGAGACTGAAAAGATTTGGCATGGGTCCTCAGATCCTCAAAATGTTCTAACGCTGCACCATCGAGAGCATCCTGACTGGTTGTATGACTGCCTGGTATGGCAACTGCTCGGCCTCCGACTGCAAGGCACTACAGAGGGTAGTGCGTACGGCCCACTACATCACTGGGGCCAAGCTTCCTGCCATCCAGGACCTCTATACCAGGCGGTGTCAGAGGAAGGCCCTAAAAATTGTCAAAGCCTCCAGCCACCCTAGTCATAGACTGTTCTCTCTGCTATCGCACGGCAAGAGGTACCGGAGCACCAAGTCTAGGTCCAAAAGGCTTTTTAACAGCTTCTACCCCCAAGCCATAAGACTCCTGAACAGCTAATCAAATGGCCACCCCCTCTTTTACGTTGCTGCTACTCTCTGTTTATTATCTATGCATAGTCACTTTAACTATACCTACATGTACATATTACCTCAATTACCTCGACTAATCGGTGCCCCGCACATTGACTCTGTACCGGTACCCCTTGTATATAGCCTCGCTACTGTTATTTTTACTGTTATTTTACTGCTTTTATTTTTTACTTATCTATTGTTTACTTAACACTTATTTTTCTTAAAACTGCATTGTTGGTTAAGGGCTTGTAAGTAAGGATTTCACTGTAAGGTCTACACCTGCTGTATTCGGCGCATGTGACACATTTGATTTTATTTGATTTTATGTTTAAATTGGATCACAGCATGTCTATTGCAAAATAGATACATGGATTTGGCATTAGTTGGCAAGATATTCTATTCTTCAAAGTTAGCTCAGCTCTATTCTATTCTAATGAAAAGACAGGGTGCAGTCTCTTTATTAGCTAAAGATACAAAAGGACACAGGGGAGGGTAGGCACACTGTAATCAACTTCATAGACAACACCTGGCTGGTGGTACAACATATTTGTTTGTTTTTACCACTTTCTTCAATCACACATCTCCAGTTGTGGATTTTTACGCTGCAAAATAACTGACTTTTGACTTGTGAGTCTGTAGGTCTGTGATCGAATGGGGATGCAACAATATTATTGGCCACATGAGGTCAGTGTTGACTTGGTTTTAGATGAGTGATCTACCTCGTCCCTTTCAAAATGCATTCACATGTCGCTCAATCGCGCTGATTGATTTCATGAGTATGGTTTGACTTTGAAAGCTTTATCAAGCGAATTGAGACTTCAACGAGGACTATTTACGTTTACAAAAGATAGGCTACACGGTAAAGAGAGGTTAGTAGCCGACATCAAAATCCAAGTATAAACTATGCCAGTCTGTCGTTCATATTTATTGCAAAAAAGAAAAGAAAATTGGCGTCAATCAATTACTCATTCATGACGGTCGTTGTCATCTTATTTTGCATAACACAGGGCTACAACATTTTTGTCTTGTCAACAAAATGTATATTAGGGTAACAATCACTCTTTGTTAGTTTAATGTTTTTATAATCATTTGTTAGTTTAAAGAAGATTTGATTGAATAATAAGTGTCCTTTCAGTTAGTGCCTCAGGTAAGTTCCTTATTTTTATCCAGTTAGACTCTGCTGTTGTGCTCCATTTAAAAACGATAACCCTATAGTCTACACACAAGAAACACAAGGATGATAGACTACAACAACCTCAATCAAGAACTGTAAATGGTCTATTTGGGATGTCTGACGTGATGAACATGGGAAGTATGCGTACATATGTGGTGTGATGGCATATCGGTATAATTCCTCTCCTTTCACTAAACCCGTCTCCTTTTAATTATTTATTTTACCTTTATTTTAACAGGCAGGTCGATTAAGAACAAATATATATTTACAATGACGGCCGGTCTCCAATGACCGCCTCTCCCCTCTCTAGCTCTTATCCTGTTTTCACCACCTGCTCCAGCATGGACCTTGGAGTGACCCATCGGCAACGCCACAACCCTGTTGACAGCATCTGTCATAAGCTGCAGACCATCCAGCGGCACGACCGTGAGGTTAACCCCTCCTCGCCCTTCCAGATCCCAAAGTTCACGTCCAGCAGCTACGACAGCCCCCAGTCCGGCCTGCGCCACAACCTGGAAGTAATCCTGAAGAAGCGAGAGAGGGAGGGGATGTTGACCCCAAAGGGTTCACCCCAGCTTTCCAGGAGCTCCCACTGTCCCACCTCCACACCCGTCAACACCACCATGAACCCCCCGACCCCATTCAATGCTACGTTCACCATCACCAGTCATCCCGGGGAGTGGAGGGGCACGGGGGTAGGGGTGGGGTTTGGAGGGCAAGGGAGAGGATGGCAGAGGAACTGCTCCACCCCAGCTGTCCAGATTGGAGACATGTTTTTCAACTTCTCTCATGGTCCCCAGTTTACTCAGCCTGAGGCGGGGACGGGGACACGGTCAGACAGCAGTACGAGGCACAAGATCCCGTCTCTGTCCCACACTCACACACCCGCACACAGCCTGCTGTCCTACAACCTCAACTTCTGCTCGTCAGACGACCGTGAGGTTAACCCCTCCTCGCCCTTCCAGATCCCAAAGTTCATGTCCAGCAGCTACGACAGCCCCCAGTCCGGCCTGCGCCACAACCTGGAAGTAATCCTGAAGAAGCGAGAGAGGGAGGGGATATTGACCCCCAAGGGTTCACCCCAGCTTTCCAGGAGCTCCCACTGTCCCACCTCCACACCCGTCAACACCACCATGAACCCCCCGACCCCATTCAATGCTACGTTCACCATCACCAGTCATCCCGGGGAGTGGAGGGGCACGGGGGTAGGGGTGGGGTTTGGAGGGCAAGGGAGAGGATGGCAGAGGAACTGCTCCACCCCAGCTGTCCAGAATGGAGACATGTTTTTCAACTTCTCTCATGGTCCCCAGTTTACTCAGCCTGAGGCGGGGATGGGGACACGGTCAGACAGCAGTACGAGGCACAAGATCCCGTCTCTGTCCCACACTCACACACCCGCACACAGCCTGTTGTCCTACAACCTCAACTTCTGCTCGTCAGACTCCACGGCCAACCTGCTGCAGTGTGAGCTGCCTTACCCGGCCCTGGTTGTCAAGAGACTGTCCATGGGAGACGGTAGGGGGAATACACACACAGAGGGTCACAGTGGGATTACGAAAGCACTGCTCAGTTCTTAGGGAACAATGATATCAATGATATAGACTATTGATCACAGGAGGTTAAGAGCATTCCTCAGGCCTCTCACATACTCTATTCCATTCACCATCTCTTACGTCACACACATTTGTGGTCCTCTGTAGCTCAGCTGGTAGAGCACGGCGCTTGTAACGCCAAGGTAGTGGGTTCGATCCCCGGGACCACCCATACACAAAAAAAAAAAAATGTATGCACGCATAACTGTAAGTCGCTTTGGATAAAAGCGTCTGCTAAATGGCATATTATTATTATTATTACATTATACACCTGTTATTATGTTGCCTCAAGGAAAGTTATGCAACTGACAGAAGAAGAATCGTGTTTATTGGCCACTGATGAAGTGGCCATTGGCCAGCGTATTTACAGAAAGTGTGTCTGTGTGTGTGCGTAGGAGCCATGTTCTCCTCTGAGAACCGGAAGGAGATGATGGCTGAGGTCAGTCTGATCTGTGAAGAGGATTTATTAGACACCATTTTCCACGCTTGTGACTGCCAGCGCAGAGGTAAACACACACACACACACAGACACAGTATTAAACTCTCAAAGTATCAAATATACGCTGAGCACAGAAGTCAACTTGCATACACACTCAAAATATCCAATGTAGCACATTCTGGAGTGCACACTCATCTATCCAGACTAACAGTATCGAACACACACAGTATGTGTATCATACACTCTCACTGTGATAATGTTTTGTAAAAAAAGCAGTCAATCAATTGCACCACTGAGTTGTAGCCAGGTCTGCTTTCTTTTCTTTGTTTCTGAAGCAGTCAATGATGTGATACAAGTGCTCTAGATTCCTTATGGGTGGTTCTCTCTTTACAGTCCTGTCAGTCTCCCCACCCCTCCTGTCCCATGCTGCCTCCTCCTGAACTGATTGGCCGGTGGCAATGGAGGAACAGGGCGTTCTTTAAGAAATCCTCTAGTGCGATCACTTTATCTCTGCGGTCTGTAGTGCCTAGTTATTCGGCTTGCATCCCAGAGGAAGCTTGTGGATTTCTAGTAGTTTTATCTCTGTGGTTTAGGGTTTACTAAAGGTTAGGTTCAGGAGGCCTACACTTGACCCCCGTTGTGTGGAGGTTACACAGCTTTTTCAGTCTAAGGTTTGGGTGTAAACACAGTGTTTGTTTACTAAAAGCTGTTACTGAAGAACTTCAGGCGGAGGTAGGAGATTGCTATGACGTCTGGGCATGGGGAGGTCGCTGACGGTGCTAGTCACCAAACTGACCACAGTAACCCGGTAAATGACTATGGTAAAGACAGTAACCTGGCCCCTCCCTCCTCCTGCTCCTTCAGGTAAGGTGTACGTGTCTCGTATCGTGGATTACCTGCGTCACACTACCAGCCGGGGTTCTGAGGACAGTGGGCTGGAGGACCTGTGTAATATGCTGGACCCGGAGCACAAAGATGTGTCTATTGACCTGGATACCTACCACGCCATCATGAAGGAGTGGATAGATGACTGCAGAAAGAATGGGTACTGGAGCTGTTTTCTATGTGTGTCCACCAAATGGCACTCTATTCCCTTTATAGTGCACTACTTTGGGCCAGGGGTCTGGTCAAACGTAGTGCACTATATAGCAGTGCATGTCATCTTGTCAGCTTTTTGCCTGTAGAGGGTGCTGTGTTCTAATTAATGTGTTCTGTCACATGGGCGAATGGATACCAATTTTGCAGCCGATTATTCTTATCAAAGAGCTTGCTGTTTATTAGATAAGCTTTTGTAACTTTTGTTTTGTAACAGATGCATGAACTACTGCTGTCCTGGCTGTGTGTGTGTGTGTCTGTGATATTGGGTGTCTGTCTCCTTGTCTTTACCACAACCACAGGGACGACAAACCAGAGGACTTGACTCAAGAGTCTGTCAGACTCCGAGACAGCCTGTCAGGTGAGTTGATACAGACAGACATATAGGAGACATTAGAGTACTAATCAAAGAAAAGGATGACTGTTCTGAAGGTTTTCCGGTTGTACATTTTCTCTTGTACCATGCCTCCAAGTAGCCATGTTTCTCTCTGTCTATCTTTCTGTGTGTGTTCTCCATCTAAGAGAACGTCTCATCGTTTTAGCAAATATATGTATTTTGTCTCTCTTTAAGCATAGATTATTTCTCACCTTCTCTCTCTCTGTCTTCTCTCCGTCAGCTAAGAGGTCTGTCCTGCTGAACATGACCTCAGGCAGTCTGGAGGCATTTGGAGGGGAGGTGTCTCGAGCAGATCTGTAAGTAATGCTTGTATTCGTGTGTGCGTGCATGACTTTGTCCAATTGTACATTTTACTAACCGTGTTTTACCCTGTATGTGACTGCATCTGTTCATGTGTATGCTCCTCCTCAGTGAGACGTCAGACCTGGTGTTCTGTGTGGCCGACCTGCAGTTCAGTAACCAGAAGCTTCAGGAGGAGGTGAGGAAGCTGAAGCAGAGCGTGGAGACCATGGAGGACCAGAACCAGAAACTAGCAGAGGAAAACGAGGAGCTCAAGTCACAGGCCAGACTGTATGTATTGTACACACACACCAACTGATGCAGACACACACACAGTCACACATACACAAACTCTTTAAATGCGTACCTTCCTATTCCACCTTGTCTTAATTTAACCTCTTATTAGGCTCCACACACACACACATCCCCAAGTGTAACGTCCCTCTCTCCCCCCTGTAGAGGCCAGCAGCTGGTCCAGAAGGAGAAGATGTTGAAGGAGGAGGTGGAGGAGATGAAGATGAGTCTGAGCTGTACAGAGGAGGGCAGAGCCAGGGCCTCGGCTCAGAGCAAACATATGGTATATATACTCACACTTCATCTTCACTGTCATGCTATTCAACAATCTACACTGAAAAAAAATATAAACGCAACAACATCAAAGATTTTACTGAGTTACTGTTCATATAAGGAAATCAGTCAATTTAAATAAATAAATTAGACTGGGAATACTGTTATGCATCTGTTTGTCACAGATACCTTAAAGGAAAGGTAGGGGCGTGGATCAGAAAACCAGTCAGTATCTGGTGTGACCACCAATTGCTTCATGCAACGCAACACAACACATCTCCTTTGCATAGAGTTGATCAGGCTTTTGATTGTGGAATGTTGTCCCACTCCTCTTCAATGGCTGTGTGAAGTTGCTGGATATTGCTGGGAACTGGAACACGCTGTCGATCCAGAGCATCCCAAACATGCTCAATGGGTGACATGTCTGGTGAGTATGCAGGCCATGGAAGAACTAGGACATTTTCAGCTTCCAGGAATTGTGTACAGATCCTTGCGACATGGCATTATCATGCTGAAATATGAGGTGATGGCGGCTGATGAATGGCATGACAAAGGGCCTCAGGATCTCGTTACGGTATCTCTGTGCATTCAAATTGTCATCGATAAAATGCTATTGTGTTTGTTGTCCGTAGCTTATGCCTGCCCATACCATAACCCCACCACCACCATGGGGTACTTTGTTCACAACTTTGACATCAGCAAACCACTCGCCCACACAACGCCAAACTCTGTCTGCCATCTGCCCGGTACCGTTGAAACCAGGATTCATCTGTGAAGAGCACACTTCTCCAGTGTTCCAGTAGCCATCGAAAGTGAGCATTTGCCCACTGAAGTCGGTTACGACGCCGAACTACAGTCGGGTCAAAACCCTGGTGAGGACTTCGAGCACGCAGATGAGCTTCCCTGAGAAGGTTTCTGAGAGTTTGTGAAGACATTCTTCGGTTGTGCAAACCCACAGTTTCATCAGCTGTCTGTGTGTTAGATCTCAGATGATCCCGCAGGTGAAGAAGACTGGATGTGGCGGTCCTGAGCTGGCGTGGTTACACATGGTCTGCGGTTGTGAGGCTGGTTGGACATACTGCCAAATTCTCTAAAACGACGGAGGCGGCTTATGGTAGAGAAATTAACATTCAATTCTCTGGCAATAGCTCTGGTGGACATTCCTGCAGTCAGCATGCCAATTGCACGCACCCTCAACTTGACACATCTGTGGCATTGTGTTGTGACAAAACTGCACATTTTAGTGGCCTTTTATTGTCCCCAGCACAAGGTGCACCTATGTAATATCATGCTGTTTAATCAGCTTCTTGATATGCCACACCTGCCAGGTGGATGGATTATCTTGGCAATGGAGAAATGCTCACTAACAGGGATGTAAACAAATTTGTGCACACAATTTGAGAGATATGTTTTTTGTGTGTATGGAACATTTTATGGGATCTTTTATTTCAGCTCATACAACATGGGACCAACACTTTACATGTTGCGTTTATATTTTTGTTCTGTGTATATTGAAAGCAGGTGCTTCCACACAGGTGTGGTTCCTGAGTTAATTTAGGGTCATTTATAAAGATGCTGGGCAGGCCATTATTTTGGCTACCATGGCTATGCCCCCATAGGATGATAATGCCCACGTCCACAAGGGACGAGTGGTCACTGAATTGGTTTGATGATCATGAAAATTATTTTAACCATATGCCACGGCAATCTGTTACCATATCTCAATCAAATTGAACACTTAAGGGAGATTCTGGAGCGGCGCCTGAGACAGCATTTTTCACCACCATCAACAAAACACCAAATTATGGAATTTCTCGAGGAAGAAGGGAGTTTCATCCCTCCAATCGAGTTCCAGACACTTGTAGAAGCAATGCCAAGGTGCACTGTAGCTGTTCTGGCTCATTTTGGGGTTTCCTTTATTTTGGCAGTTACCTGTTTCCAACTAACTATACAATGTCCACAGCCCTATACTAACCCAACATCTCCCCAACAGGAGAAAGAGAACCAGAGTCTGATTGCAAAGATAATCTGTCTTCAGGATGAGGTACTGTATTGTATACCTTTCTCTCTGCACACAGAACCCCTTTCAGCAAGATCTAAATCGATCTTGGTCACTTCATTACTTTATCATGTCTTTCATTGGAGGCATCTATAATGCACCTCAAGTGCTTCTATGTGGTTGTAATTCCTTTAATGAGAGATTGATTTAGAGGCTAGTCATCAGGATTATGCTCTCCGACCAATCAGTGTCATTGATCAGTTAAGTGCTTACTAGGGAGAAACAACAACAAAGCAGCAGGGCCATCTGCTTCCTATGGGGACTTCCTGTCTGCTGTTTTTCCTTAATCTAGGACACTGTTTCCCCAACTCTGGTCCTCGAGTACCCCCAACAGTACACAGTTTCGTTGTAGCCCTTGACAAACACACCTCATTCAACTCATTGAGGACTTGATGATTAGTTGACGAGTTGAATCAGGTGTGCTTGTCCAGGGTTAGAATAAAGATGTGTACTGTTGGGGGTACTCGAGGACCAGAGTTGGGAAATACTGTCCAAGATCATGGAAAAACAGCAGACAGTGATTTAGGAAATCCCATTCCATAGCTATCTACTCTAATGCACCTTATCCACTGTCAGGTGACATGGTAAGGGAAAATAAGCCATCTCTTTTGGGTAGAATTACTCATCTCTCACTTCTCCTCCCCCTCCCCCCCACACACACACCTGTGGACTAGAACATCAAGGTCACCATGGAGATGGATGACCTCCAGAAGAAGATGATTGAACTGTGTGACCTAAACGCTGAGCTGCAGGTGGGTCCACATAACTGTTGTGTGAATATAAGTGAACGAGCTATTGTACTGTCGAGGGAATAAGCGATTCAAGGTAGGCAACTAGGAAGCGGTTTGCTGGACACAGATTAAGCCTAGTCCTGGACTAGAAAATCCCGTTCAATTAAGATTGTCCATTTAGAATGCTTCTTAGTCCAGGACTAGGCTTAATCTGTTTCTGGTAAACTGGACCTAGAAGTAAAGTAAAGGTTGTGTGAATGTTTTTTTGCCTTTCATGGTCTTCTGAAAAGAAGAGTGCAGTGCTATGGACCTACGTAACTGGCCTTTAGGATCAAAGTGATCCCCACGCCTGCTCCTGATTGGTCTGTCTGTGTGTTGTGGATGAGTGCCAGTGGTGTCATGATGTCTGTTCTGTCGTCCACAGGTCCAAAACCATTCCTTCGATGCTGTCATAAATGAAAAGGAATCCCTCATACTCCAGGTCAATATCATAACTTTCTAGTTATTTTGTTCAGTATCTGCTCAGTAATTAATAGAGATGGATTATTATTCTAGCCGTGCTGTCTCCAATATTTAAGCAATAAGACCTGAAGGGGTGTGGTATATGGCCGAAATATACCACGGCTAAGGGCTGTTCTTAAGCACGACGCAACGCGGAGTGCCTGGACACAGCCCTTAGCCGTGGTATATTGGCCATATATCACAAACCCCCGAGGTGCCTTATTGCTATTATAAACTGGTTACCAACGTAATTAAAGCAGTATCAGAAATGTTATGTCGTACCCGTGGTATACGGTCTGATATACCACAGCTGTCAGCCAATCAGCATTCAGGGCTCGAACCACCCAATTTATAAGCGAAGGTCACATTGTAGATTGGGTCCTTTGATCAGTAATAACCCAGGCTTCAGGGCATGGAAGCCTTTTGATCTGACCGTTTTTTTTATCTGTTCATTCATATGACCATACATTTAGAACCTTTCACAGACATAGTCCTGGGGGAAATATGATAATATTGCTGTCATGTTGTCTCCCCTCTACAGAAATGCAGACAGATTGAGGAGCTGAAGGCTGCAGTAGTGGAGTACTCGTCCGTCACAGAGGTGAGGAGGCTGTCTGGTAATCATTACGCCAAATCACCCCCTATCCCCTTAGCCCTTACTCCCATGCACTAGATCATAAAGGAGTGGATGGGTACAAGCAGCAATACTGTACCCCACTGCTCTATACTGCTGACTAGAGAGCTCTGCAAAAGTATTTATTTATATCTCTCTCAGCATATGTCTCTCAGGATATGTCTGTCTATCTGTCAGCTGCAGTGAATATGTATTCGCTGCAGCAGTAGTGGCGTTATCTAACCGTGTTTGTTGTTGTTGTCTCTGACAGCTGTTGAGAGCAGACAAGACCAAGCTGGAGAGCCAGATGCACATGATGCAGCCAGACATGGCAGCGTAAGTATGTATTAGAGATGGTGCCTTGACTGTTCTAGTAGCAGGATTGGGGGATGCTGTGTATTCCCTGTTGTTTAACTATGTCCTTTTGTCTTCGTAGTTTGTTCTGTTTGGTTTGCTCTCTCTCTCTTGCTCTGCCCTGAAGCAGTCTGTTCTCTGTGGAGTGGGATGATGATATATATATACACACACACAGTGGGGAGAACAAGTATTTGATACACTGCCGATTTTGCAGGTTTTTCTACTTACAAAGCATGTAGAGGTCTGTAATTTTTATCATACGTACACTTCAACTGTGAGAGACGGAATCTAAAACAAAAATCCAGAAAATCACATTGTATGATTTTTAAGTAATTAATTTGCATTTTATTGCATGACATAAGTATTTGATCACCTACCAACCAGTAAGAATTCCGGCTCTCACAGACCTGTTAGTTTTTCTTTAAGAAGCCCTCCTGTTCTCCACTCATTACCTGTATTAACTGCACCTGTTTGAACTCGTTACCTGTATAAAAGACACCTGTCCACACACGCAATCAAACAGACTCCAACCTCTCCACAATGGCCAAGACCAGAGAGCTGTGTAAGGACATCAGGGTTAAAATTGTAGACCTGCACAAGGCTGGGATGGGCTACAGGACAATAGGCAAGCAGCTTGGTGAGAAGGCAAGAACTGTTGGCGCAATTATTAGAAAATGGAAGAAGTTCAAGATGACGGTCAATCATCCTCGGTCTGGGGCTCCATGCAAGATCTCACCTCGTGGGGCATCAATGATCATGAGGAAGGTGAGGGATCAGCCCAGAACTACACGGCAGGACCTGGTCAATGACCTGAAGAGAGCTGGGACCACAGTCTCAAAGAAAACCATTAGTAACACACTACGCCGTCATGGATTAAAATCCTGCAGCGCACGCAAGGTCCCCCTGCTCAAGCCAGCGCATGTCCGGGCCCGTCTGAAGTTTGCCAATGACCATCTGGATGATCCAGAGGAGGAATGGGAGAAGGTCATGTGGTCTGATGAGACAAAAATAGAGCTTTTTGGTCTAAACTCCACTCGCCGTGTTTGGAGGAAGAAGAAGGATGAGTACAACCCCAAGAACACCATACCTACTGTGAAGCATGGGGGTGGAAACATCATGCTTTGGGGCTGTTTTTCTGCAAAGGGACCAGGACGACTGATCCGTGTAAAGGAAAGAATGAATGGGGCCATGTATTGTGAGATTTTGAGTGAAAACCTCCTTCCATCAGCAAGGGCATTGAAGATGAAACGTGGCTGGGTCTTTCAGCATGACAATGATCCCAAACACACCGCCCAGGCAACGAAGGAGTGGCTTCGTAAGAAGCATTTTAAGGTCCTGGAGTGGCCTAGCCAGTCTCCAGATCTCAACCCCATAGAAAATCTTTGGAGGGAGTTGAAAGTCCGTGTTGCCCAGCGACAGCCCCAAAACATCACTGCTCTAGAGGAGATCTGCATGGAGGAATGGGCCAAAATACCAGCAACAGTGTGTGAAGACTTACAGAAAACGTTTGACTTGTGTCATTGCCAACAAAGGGTATATAACAAAGTATTGAGAAACTTTTGTTATTGACCAAATACTTATTTTCCACCATAATTTGCAAATAAATTCATAAAAAATCCTACAATGTGATTTTTCTGGATTTTTTTTCCTCATTTTGTCTGTCATAGTTGACCTGTACCTATGATGAAAATTACAGGCCTCTCTCATCTTTTTAAGTGGGAGAACTTGCACAATTGGTGGCTGACTAAATACTTTTTTTCCCCACTGTATACACTTTTTCTTTTTCATTCTGTCTCTTTTGCATTTCTCTCTCTCATTGTCTCTCGCTCTCCCTCTAGCAGTGTAGGTCTCTCCCTGTCGGTGGCGTACAGGTTGAACCAGAGCTCTTCAGGATCCCTGCAGACAGAACTGGCCCTTGCTCAAACACCTCTGGAGGTTAGTTAAGCAATAAGGCCCGAGAGGGTGTGGTATATGGCCAATATACCACGGCTAAGGGCTGTTCTTATGCACAACGCATTGTGGAGTGCCTGGATACAGCCCTTAGCCATGGAATATTGTCCATATACCACAAACCCCCAAGGTGCCTTATTGCTATTATAAACTGGATACCAACGTAATTAGAGCAGTAAAAATACATGTTTTGTCATACCCATGGTATACGGTCTGATATACAACAGCTGTCAGCCAATGAGCATTCAGGGCTCAAACCACCCAGTTTGTGATTAAATATATCCCCTAGTTCCATGTTTGTGTCACAAATCTGTCACAGTGCAGGGAGCATAGTGGAGTTGCGTTCTTTTTTTTTTTTTGTAGTACACTTCTCATTCTGAAGTAGCTGCCTGTGAATTGAACACCCACTCTCTCTGTTTGAGTACTCTCACACCTTTCAGGACCCACCCACTGTATTCACCCAAAACATCAGCTCCAAGGACCCTATTAGGCTATAGTTTTACTGACACCCTCAGCCTATCCGCATCAGGGTTAATGACCAAGTCGTGTTGTTTTATTCCCAGGGTGCTGAGTGTGTGTCGCCGCTGAGCTCTGCGTCTGCTCTAGATGAGACTATGGACAGGGAGGTGTTTCTGCTCCTGCAGGGCCCCACACCTGACCAGATGTCCCTGGAGTTCAAGCGCCTCATCAACAAACTGGTACTCTATACACTAGATACAGCAAACATTGTCCCAATTTATACACTAGATACAGCAGTCCTGATATCTTCAGCCATTACTGTCCTAATTATGCACTCAATACACTATGAAGGGACTGGTATCTAGCCAGCACACATTTCAAAAGCAAGAAGAAGCATGGAAAAAACGAATTTGTGTGCTTCTATGATGTCATTGTTTTATGATTATGGGATGTAGATGCATGACTCATTTTCTTCCTTAGCTAATTTAATTGATGAATACTCAAAGTAGTTCCATGGAGAGGCTGAATCACATCCATTGTTTTTCTGGTTGTTTTCAGAAGAGAGATTTTAAGGACGAGGGTCTCTCCATCTTGTCAACACTCAGAGGACTCATACACCACTATGGAGGACCAGGGGCTAGTAGAGACCCCAGACTGCAGGTGAGGGACACACACACACACACACACACACACACACACAGGCTCTCCTCTCTCCCCCTCTCATTCTCTCCCTCTTTTTCTCTTGCGCTCATGCTCTTTCTTGCTCTCTTTTCTCTCACTCACACACTCTCCCTCTCTTGTTCTCACTCTTCCTCTCTCGCTCTCTCTCCCACTGTCATTCTCACTATTTTTCTCTTGCTTTCTCTCCCTCTCTCATTCTCTCACTCTCTCTCACTCTCTCTCTCACACACACACACACTAGAGCCATTAGAGTGGATGTATCAACCCACTATCTAGCCCAGTTGTGGAGGAGGATGTTACTGAATCACTCTGTACCAGAGAACTCTCCATATTCCCCTGTGTGTGTAGGTGTTTGTGTGTGTGCGTAGGCATGCTGGGGGTCAAATATGTGTACCAAAGCGGAGGATGGTGTTTCTCTAGGTTCAGAGATTCAAGAGAAGAGAGCAAATACCTTTTAGTTTTCCATCATATTGCTTTTCACTTATCCTGTTCTTTCAGATCAGTGCAGAATGTAGATACAGGAAATTGAGAAATTAGGCTATTGAGATTCACCCCACTGAGTTCAATGTGGAGTGGAGAGTAGGGAGGCGTTTAGCTGAATAGGCCTCTCTCTCCCTCTCTGCTCATAGCTTTTAGAGGATTACATAATATGGCCATTCTGTCTCTCCAGAGATCCCTAATCTACAATGTTATATAACTATCTCTAGCCCATCAATGCCTATTAATACAGCGCGGCTTAGTTAGTGTGCTGTAGCGTAAATGCAGTCTCTCAACACACAGACACACACACTCTAGCTCTCTCTCCCCCTCCCTGCTCTCTCTCGTTCTCTTTGTCACCTCCCTCTGTCCCCCTCTGTTGCTCTCTTTCATTCCCCCTCGCTCTCTTCACTCCCTTTCCTCTCGTCCACCTCCTTTCTCGCTCCAATCTACATTCGTCAGACACGTACACAGTAAACATTCTTCATGAGTAAAGTAGTGTCACTGACTGTGACTAAGAGATGGACATACTTTACTGTATGTCTGGTACTGCTGGATAGACTGTCAATCGGTCTGTCTGCCTGAGACCCAGTAGCACCAGGAAGAGGCTGACTCCCTGCCCTTTCTCTCCCCCCCCCCCCCCCCCCCCCAGGCAGTGCAGTCTGAGCTGGATCAAAGGAGGACAGAGTGGGGTCTCAGCCTGGAGCAGTTGGACCAGTACACCGACTACCTGGAGAAAGAACTAATCAAGTTGGCCAGCAACATAAGGAGATCCCGCACTGAGATACTACACCTGTCGGTCAGGTGAGTGGGGGTTGAGTGTGTGTGCGTGTTGGAAGTGAGGGTCAAGAGGAACTGGTGCTGCTTTCTCTCACTGGTCAATTAGGTTTAGCTGGTCTTGTATAAGAAAGGGTTACAGTGGGGCGGGAGGGACTGTCATTGTCTAAAATACTACAGACTCTGTGACAGGAGGGATCTGGTCATATTTGGCTGCTTCCCTCTGCTCTCCTGAAGTCTCTGTGCTCTGGGTCTGACTGGGTGACCTCTAACCTGTCTAAGTAGTGGTTGGGTCCTGGCCCAGTATGGCTCTCTGTCTGTAGCTGCCTCTCTGCCACGTGGGCCCGTTCCACACTGCCGCCCTGCTCCGGAGGATAAAGGGGGGAGGGGGGCCGTTATCAGGCCAGGCTGTGGGAACGTTGTCTGGGCTAGCCAGCTGTGCACAGGCCCTCTGGACTACTCTGGGACTGGGTGTTAGGAGCTGTCCGATACTGGGAGTTAGGAGCTCTGGAGAGCCCCTATCATCCTAGTACAGGCTGGGCAACAGCAGCATGGGACACTGCATGGGCCTGCGGATTGGGTACAGTATGTTATGTTATGGACCCTTCACTGCGCTGTCAATGGGCTGGGTGAGAGTGATGAATCTGTTAATTTGCTTTGTAGTCACTGGATGCATGAAATATGTGTGTTAAGTGACCTTGTATTGTTGGCTTTAGGGTAGATGGGGGGGGGGGGGGGGGGTGTTGCTTTACGTGTCTGTCTGTGTAGATATGTGTGTAATTTACGTGGGTCCGTCCATGTAGGGTTCAGGAGCAGGAGAATCAGAAGCAGCAGCTGCGTGAGGAGTTGGACCAGCTAAATACCCCGGGGGACAGCAGGGAGGCCAGCTGCCAGACCCCCGACGAGGACCCACAGGTAGGAGGGAGAGAGAGCTACAAAGATGGAGGGAGGGAAGAGGTAGACAGGGCAGCAGAGAGGCTAGCTGTGAAACCCCTGACCCTGATGATCCACAGGTAGGACTAAGCGAGAGATTGGGAGACTTGGGAGAATGGGGAAAGAGGTGTAGTCCCCTGTGTGTCACAGCTGGCATGTTGCTTTTGAAAATCTGTTGAATATCTTGTAGTAGGAAGATTGAAAAAGTTAGGGATTCACTCGACTAGTATGGGAGAAAGATGTCGGGTATAGTAGGTAATGGGCTACTGTTAGGACACAGGCATTGAGAGCCATGGATAAGAACATGGAACATAGCAGAGAATAGGACTCAGATGGTGAATAGTAAAGGCTGTTTAATAGAGACACTAGAGGATGGAGTGGGTAGCTGAGTGGACACTTTGCACACTTTCTGATCAGGAGAAATATTCTGTGTTAATCTCTCTCCTATTCTGTAATGCTACTTTGTAAATGCCTTTGTCTATTATCGCCCATAGGCACAGATCTAGGATCGGTTTACCATCTCACCAACCTTAACTATTAGGGAGGAGAAACACACAACTGATCTTAGATCAGCATTCGGGGAAAATGTAACTTTTGATTTGTTGTTAAACTCTGAAACCTCACATTATCACTTTGAACAGGCTCAGTTCTATTTGTATATCTTTATCATTTAGTTAAGTAGGGACAAATGCAATTAAAACATTGACACATTGAATAAACAAGTGTAACTTTATCCTACTGTTTGTTTTGCTCCTGGCATGATCTATGAGGTTCTAGTCTATTCAATCTGTTTGTATTCATTTAACCTTTTTTAGACCGTTTTTCCTGCATTACCGTGCTTCTACGTGCTCTTTGGTGTCTAGGCAGAATTACTGAAAAACCTCTGTGACAACTGCTAATGTAAAAAATGCTTTATAAATACATGAATTCCCTGAGCATGTTTTAATTCAGTGTATTTACTTTGTCAGGCTGGGGAGGACCTGGACTGGGATGAGGAGTTTGTCCTCCAAGACTTCCTGAAGAACGAGGGGGTGGAGACGTACAGGGAGTTCAAGAGTCAGGAGACAGGACAGACAGACAGGAGGACGGAGGACAGACTGGCGGAGAGAGGGGACCAGCCTGGAGAGGGGGAGGAGGGGGAGGTGGGGGAGAGGTGGACCGTGGTGGGGGGAGAGGGACAGGAGGGGGGACTGAGGGGGATCTCCTTTCTCTCTCCTCTCTCAGAAAGAAGTGAACCCGACCAGACGGAGGGAGAGGATCTGAGAGGTGAATGAGTAGGATTCCCCAGATTAGTAATGATGATGATATCCTATTATAATTCCATATTGGGCTGTATTTTAGTGAGTTTACAGGAGTTCCTGTAAGGTCTCTCTCTATGGTTCTGGACTACTGAGCCAGGTGAAACACTAGGTAAACCAGGGGTTAGTGAGTCCGTCAGAAGCCTGAGTGGATTACTCCGGTAATCCCTGGAGTCACAGAGCACTCAGCCACCCTTGAAGAACCAGGCCCAGACACACACACAGTCCTCTGGGGTTTGTGGCAAGGACAGCCATAGATGGCCAGGGTCTCCAGCGAGGGACCAGCTGTGTGGCTGTTCTCTGGCAAGTGTTCTCGGCCCCAGCCTTCTATGGCCAGGTGTTAAAGTCATCCAAACCCATTGGAAGTGTTCAGTAATCCCCAGTGGTCTCCCTGCATCACTGGCTGCCAGAACCCAAAGAATGTGGTCATTACTGCCTCTAAACCCACTAACACAGATGGGGAGTTTAATAGTCTAATATTATGGTCTAAGATGGTAGTGGGTGGGGCTTAGTTTGACCTTGCCAGTGACCCCAGCTGAATATCACGGAGATGATTTTCAACTTCAACTAATTAGCTTTTCTTCCTTCCTGTCTCTCTCCCCCTCCCTTCCTCTACCCCCCCCCCCTCTCTCCCTCTCTCCCTCTACCCCCCCCCCCCCCCCCCCCCCCTCTCCTTCTTCCCCCTTCTCCCTCCCTTTTTCTCTCAGAAACCACAGCGTCAACAGACAGTGACCAGAGGGTGAACAGTCTTTCCCCACAGGTAGATGGCAGTCTTTAAAACCTATTACTCTGTGTATGTACTCCTACTGTGTCAGTGTGATTTATAGCTATTCTCTGGATTAGTTTGCTGGTTATCCACTCCAGACTTAAAAGACTGAACTATATAACCATACCAAAAAAGCCAGATATTTTTGGGGTTGCCCTCATGTGTTTTGTGAAAGGAACATTGCTCTGTCACTGTTAAGATTTGACTGGTGGCTGTTTTTCATATAAAATAATGGGTGTTCATTTGAGTAGAACCCCCCACCTTGGAACATTGCTTTGAATGGTGATGTCCCTTCTAGTATGTAGATATACGTAGTCGTCAGGAGTGCATGTGACCGTATGTGACGATGATGACAGTTTTAAGAGGCCACTTCTGGTGGGCAGGAAACGGTCATAGGCCCCGTTCAAATACTTTGAACATTCATCCTTCCCTTATATCTTCCTTGAATGAATCACCTATCTATCCTGGTCACTGAGGTTTTGTGTAGCTTTTACCAGTCCAGTCATCATGTCTGATCAGTGATCACTCCAAGGAAGGAACAGAGGAAGGATTTTAAGAGTATTGGAACAGGAGCAGAAGTGTTAACCACACCTCTGAGAATAGACAACAGGACATGGACAAATCTAGCCTGGAACACGCACTCTTTCCTTCCATCTTCCTCTCTCATACTTTTTACTTTCCTCCCACTTGACATAACAACTCATACAGCCTTGTATTTATTTGACTACCAAATTGACTTATTTGCTCATGTCATTAGTTCTAGATAGACAAAACTGAATAAATAGCTCATCTTCTGAAGTCAAGCTTTCTTACTTAATCGGATCGATAGGGAATGGACAGTGACTCACACTGATACAGAGGTAATATGAGGTTGTTTTATATGCTTTGTTGTTGGATAAGCAAAGGCGTTGTTGCTTGTCAGTCTGATTTCACTATATCCTTTCACATGAACTGAATGGACAGGTAGCTGTTATGTATTGATGCTCGTCTGTTTATCATATTCATACTCTTATTATAAAAAAATTACATGGATAATTATCTGTATGTGTTGTTCCTCAGGGTGCCAAACTCCCAGAATGCTTTGGGCCTGAGGACGCCCACCAGCAGGCTGTTGACACTGAGGAGCATCCACTCCCTCCCTCCCACTCTTCTCTATCGGGTAAGACCATCTCTCTCTCATCACTCTCTCTCTTCCTCCCCTCTGATCAGTCTTTCTCTCTCTGCACCATGCAATCCCTGACTCACTCTAGCCTGCACCTACAGCAAATGTAGTATTTCTCTTCATGCATTCAGTATATTTCATTTAGTTGGATGGCCCTCTCCAATGCTGTTTCACTTATGACTCCTCCTCACCCTTTTGTCCAGATGCAATGAGCCCTGACACCATAGTGCCCCTTCTTCAAGACACACCTCAGCCTGGCTCACCAGAACATGACAGGACCATCACTGCTGGCAACAGTCCACCCCCCAGGTTGGCTGAGATGGTATCTCCCAGCTGCACTTACCCTGTGATGGATGAGACCATTTTACTCACTGGCGGGTGAGAACCAAGCTCTGTGGCTTTTACTGTACAGTCGTAGTTTCGGTGTATGTGAGTGCACTGTAGCATGCTTCTCTTCCTCTCTGAACACATTTGCCAGTCAAATTAGTGTTTTCCAAGCTGAGTGAGGAGGGAAGTGTTGGCTGTGTAATTGGGCCTCTTTAGCGATACTTTGCATACCCACAATGCACCTGTAAACGGGGCTGGGGCAGTGACTTTGCTCTCATAGGTAGGTGCAGTCACAGTCAGTGACCCCAGCTGCTTCCTACTATCTAAGAGAGATAAGCACCCACCCAAAAAATGTATACTGAGAGAGAGAATGTATAATTTCTCTGGTTGGGCTCCAAGAGACACTGATAAACTGGGGCGGCAGGTAGCTTAGTGGTTAAGAGCGTAGTGCCAGTAACCGAAAGGTCGCTGGTTCTAATCCCCGAGCCGACTAGGTGAAAAATCTGTCTGTGCCCTTGAGCAAGGCACTTAACCCTAATTGCTCCTGTAAGTCGCTCTGGATAAGAGCATCTGCTAAATGACAAAAACATTAAAATACTGACCTTTCACCTTTCTCTCTGGGTCAGCCCCCAGCAGACAGACGGCAGTGAAGGAGGAAAAGAAGTAGAGGACGACATCACCTCGACCAATATGACGACCAATATAAATGACGCACAGGTCAGTACAATACACAGGAAGTATTTTACTGATGGCACAATGATGAAAACTAACTTCCTTCATTGACAGTCACAGCCACTGTGACAATCTCTGTCTTGACTTCCCCTTTTCTATCACTCTCTCTTTCCCTCTCTCTGTCTTTTACTCTCTCTGTTCATTCTCTTCCTGGTTGGGCTGAGTGGTGCTGTGTTGTGGATGGGATGGAGGGGTATGGACAGGGGCTGGTCGGCTAAGGGCTGTGCCCAGAGAGGAGGGGGTTAGGGTGGAGGAGGACCCATGGTCCCTCCCACCTTTGTGTATTCTGATTCAGTTGCTCCACTGCACTGTACACTTTGTCAAGGGAGGCAAGTATGGCTTATTTGGTTCTTAGCTCCAGATTGTGTACAGATAATTTCATGTCTGTGTAATAATGTAGTCTTTATGTTTACGTGTAGTCTACTGTAAACTTTTCTCTATCTTTTCTGAGCAGGTTTGTGTGTGTGTTATATAGGGCGGCAGGTAGCTTAGTGGTTAAGAGCGTTGTGCAAGTAACCGAAAGGTCGCTGGTTCTAATCCCCGAGCCGACTAGGTGAAAAATCTGTCTGTGCCCTTGAGCAAGGCACTTAACCCTAATTGCTCATGTAAGTCGCTCTGGATAAGAGCGTCTGCTAAATGACTAAAATGTTATTTCATTGTTGTCACAGGGGTTAGCTGTGAGTCCATCCACAGAGACAGACATGCTATTTCTGTTATTCCAGTCTCCTGCTCTGTGTAGGCACAGCGGGGTGGCACTCCTGTGAGAAATGTTTCCAGAGGGAGCCAACAGATTCCTTCTAATACAGTTAAGAGTGCAAGTTTAATCTGTCTGTGGCAAGCATTTACAGCTGGATCTGTCTGTCAGTTTGGTAGACTGGAGAGTAGTGAGAGAGCAGGAAGGTTAGAGCGTTGGGCCAGTAACCGAAAGGTTGCTCGTTCAAATCCCTGAGCCTGGTAAGAAATCTGTCTGTGCCCTTGAGCAAGGCACTTAACCCTAATTGCTCAAGTGTTGCCGTTGATAATGGCTGACCCTGGCCGTGACCCAACTCTCTGGGGGTGTCTTGGGGAGCAGTGGTGATTTTAGCATGTAAACCTTGGTGGGGCAAACAAAAACAAATGTGACAAATGGTGCCCACAAACTGTTAGGGCCTACATAAAGCTGTCCCAACAGCAGTCCCAACATCTTACCACTGCTACACCTGGCAATCAGCAGAGCCTTGTCTGGCAGCGAAACAGTTAATTCAGCCTCATTTACTGCCTTTAAAAAAAACATAGCTGTTATGGCTGACTTGCTTAAACAAATGTGGTTTCTAATGACAATTGAGATGTACAAAGTATGGCATAAGGGGACGACAAGCGGATAAGAGGCAATCCATAATTTCAATTAAGACATTAAGGAGCGAGCTAGGACGGACGTAGTCAATAGAACTATTTGTTTAGCACTTTTGAAATGTACAGCGACAGAATTCAGAACATGGGCCATTCTTAGTGTTCTCCCTGTACACCAAGTCAGAACCGTAGGATAAATAAAGGGGGCATATACAGTGGGGGGAAAAAGTATTTAGTCAGCCACCAATTGTGCAAGTTCTCCCACTTAAAAAGATGAGAGAGGCCTGTAATTTTCATCATAGGTACATGTCAACTATGACAGACAAATTGAGGGAAAAAAATCCTGAAAATCACATTGTAGGATTTTTAATGAATTTATTTGCAAATTATGGTGGAAAATAAGTATTTGGTCACCTACACAGGAAGCGGCACAGGTCCTAATCCAGGCACTTGTCATCTCCCGTCTGGATTACTGCAACTCGCTGTTGGCTGGGCTCCCTGCCTGTGCCATTAAACCCCTACAACTCATCCAGAATGCCGCAGCCCGTCTGGTGTTCAACCTTCCCAAGTTCTCTCACGTCACCCCGCTCCTCCGCACACTCCACTGGCTTCCAGTTGAAGCTCGCATCTGCTACAAGACCATGGTGCTTGCCTACGGAGCTGTGAGGGGAACGGCACCTCCGTACCTTCAGGTTCTGATCAGTCCCTACACCCAAACGAGGGCACTGCGTTCATCCACCTCTGGCCTGCTGGCTCCCCTATCTCTGCGGAAGCATAGTTCCCGCTCAGCCCAGTCAAAACTGTTCGCTGCTCTGGCACCCCAATGGTGGAACAAGCTACCTCACGACGCCAGGACAGCGGAGTCACTCACCACCTTCCGGAGACATTTGAAACCCCACCTCTTTAAGGAATACCTGGGATAGGATAAAGTAATCCTTCTACCCCCCCCCCCCCCCCCCCCTTTACTCCAACCCCCCCCCCAAATTTTTTTTTTAAAAATAAATAACAAACATTGTAAAGTGGTTATCCCACTGGCTATAAGGTGAATGCACCTATTTGTAAGTCGCTCTGGATAAGAGCGTCTGCTAAATGACGTAAA
>NC_139992.1:38607212-38805252 GCF_964263955.1 Coregonus lavaretus | reverse complement strand
GCATGGTGGAATTGCTGCAGCGCTCTATAATGTGTGTGTGTGTTCCAGCCTGTTGCCAGTACTTGAGGAGGAGGAGGGCATACAGGAGTCAGTGGTGCAGGTGCCTACAGTGGAGGGGGACTTGGCAGGTAGGAGGAAATAGAGGAGCTATGGCCTCCTGCCAACATTGTCTCTGTGTACGTGAGTGTGTGAGAAGGTGAAAGTGTGTGTTTGCATGTGTGTAACACTCCTTTCACTGGCTCTACAGGGACTGTCAGTCTGGCAGGGGACGGAGGCTCTCAGACCATGGATGGACTGACTGTTACGTCCACTGACCCATCACATGGTCCAAGGGATGCTATGACCCCTGACCCGTCAGGAGCCAAAATTGACTCACTGGTTCTCAGGAGCAAGTTCAAGAAGGAACTGGTGAGCGGTCTATTTAATGATATATGGCCCCCTGTCTCAAATGGCACCCTAATCCCTAGTGCACTACAAGGGGTTCTGATCAAAAGTAGTGCACTATGTAGGGAATAAATCATTTGAGATAAGAGCGCTGTGATAGTGAGAGACCTTATGACTTATTGAGAAAATGTAATCATTCCTGTCTTGGAGTGAACATTCTTTCACTTTAGTCGACTCTGTGCTTATCTACACAGGGAAGCACTTCACAGCGCTCTGGCAGAATGGATGATAGTCCTACAGTATACCTAGCTAGATCTGTAAATGTTACATTGGTTACCGGATACAGTCTGTTAGATCATTAGAATCGAGTGTGTGTGTGTCTGAGGCGGAGGATAGCAGCGAGACCGAGAAGTGTGTGTGTGTACAGTGAGGGAGAAGTGTGTGTGTACGGAGGGTGTAACGTTCACCGCAATCATCCAGGAGCTGTCTCACAATATGGATGTCATCGAGGAAGGGAAGGTACCAGAGGACCTGAGTGAAACCAGTGTTACCACTGAGAAGGAAGGTGAGTTAACCCCAGATTCCTCAGCTGATAATGTTCTTAATATTTTAATGCTAGTATAAGTCTAATTACTGACTGAAGTCAAAATGAAATTGTCACGTTGTGTGGTCGATATAGTTTTTCTAATCTCCCTCTTTCTATTGTAAAAGAGAGATCAATAGCAAGACCAATGATTTGATATTTTAAAACATGAACCTCTTTCTCGCTCTCTCTCTGTGTGTCGTACCAGCTGAAACCTCTGTTGTTTCTGAGGACTCAACCATAGGGGACAGAAGCAGGTAGGCTACTCAACATACAGTACAATACCTCATATTTTAGAGATGCATTGCAAGATAATATAAATGCTCTCAGGTACTGTGACACTCATAGCTCTGTTTTCTAGTGACATATACTGTAATACTGTTTTCCTCATTGCAGCCTGTCCCCTAACGAAAAGGAGATTGAGGTAGTGGTAAGCATTCCAACCATTTATTTCTCTTGATTATCTCTGTATGTACCATAGAGTTAAGGCTGTGTTGTCTATCTGTCAGACGGAGTTCCAGCGCCTGTCCTTGGGCTTTAAGTGTGACATGTTCACCCTGGAGAAGAGGCTGAGGCTGGAGGAGAGGTCACGGGACCTGGCAGAGGAGAACGTCCGGAGGGAGGTGTCCAGTTGCCAGGGACTACTACAGGTGAGAGGTGTGAGAGGGAGGGACTGGGGACAAGGGAGACAGTTGAACCACATGTAAAGGGACAGGGTTGAAGCGGGGGACACAGGAGTGAGGTATCCAAATGTAGCTGTCAGGACCTGCTACAGGTGAGAAGGGTATACAATTTCTATTTTACCTTCCTTGTATCTGCTCTTGCCAGGCCCTGTCTCCTCTGTGTGAGGATGATAACCAGTCTATGGAGATCATCCAGAGACTTCAAAAGAACCTGGACATCCTCATCCAGTCCATGACCAGAGTGTCCAGTCGCTCAGAGATGCTGGGCGCCATACATCAGGTACAGTACAATTGAATTGCGTGATTTGTCCCCCTCTCTCCTCCCCTTTGAGGAGTCATATAGGTAGACTGTGTAGGTCTGCGTCTGTGTGATGTCTCTCTCCCCCTCCAGGAGTCTCGTATAGGCAAGGCAGTAGAGATAATGATCCAGCATGTAGAGAACCTGAGGAGGATGTACACTAAGGAACATGCTGAGCTCACGGAGCTGAGAGAAAACATGCTGCAGAACGAGAGGTCCTTCGGAACCCACTCTGGAGGAACACACTCAGGTGAGGAACACACATACACACCTCTATCTTATGTTTCTTTCTAATACTGAATATTTTTTCCTTCAGATGATTTCAGAGTCAAGAAACAATCTGGATCGGCGTACTATAAGGTAGGTCAGTAGGTTCAGTGAATGATACTGTACTGCTGTTTTAGTCACTGTAGTAATCACTGTCTGCATCTGTGCACTGTCTTGTATTTGAAAAAAGGGTTTCCCTATTCCTCCTTTCCTCAGGCATCAGCCCGACGGGTCAGCATAGCAGCTATCCCCCGGTCCGGTGGGGGAGGGGGACCCATGCACTTTGACATGCCCAATAAAGCACAGGACACCACAGAGACTGAGGCAGAGAGACTCACTCGCAGATCTCCCTGGTAGGTAGACTACAGCACTGTGTGTGTGTGTGTGGGAAATACGGAGTTGTTGAAGAATATTTCAACGCAGTCTTGACCCTGCTTTGCAAAACAAACACCATTCTGATTTCTGAGGAAGAAATTTGCATCTAGGTGTTTGTAAATTAGGGGCCTTTGTTAAAACATGACGTGCTGGTTGTGTAGTCTGTGTTGGGTGTCGTGTGGAATGTGACGTGTGGATTGTGTATGTATGTGGTGTGGTTACAGGAATGTGACAGGGAAGAGCACGACGCGTCCTCCTCTAAAGCGCTTTGTTAGCTCCGGGGCTTGGGTTGAGACTGACGAGCCTTCACTCATGATGATGATGAAGGGGTAAGGCCTGATGTCTGCTGTGTGTCAGAAGCACACGTGTGTCGCACATTACCTCAACCTGAAAACAAACATTCTGCATGATGTGTACATTTTAATTTACCCAACCATGTACTCTATGTACAGTGAGGGGAAAAAAGTATTTGATCCCCTGCTGATTTTGTACGTTTGCCCACTGACAAAGAAATTATCAGTCTATAATTTTAATGGTAGGTTTATTTGAACAGTGAGAGACAGAATAACAACAAAAAAATCCTGAAAAACGCATGTCAAAAATGTTATAAATTGATTTGCATTTTAATGAGGGAAATAAGTATTTGACCCCTCTGCAAAACATGACTTAGTACTTGGTGGCAAAACCCTTGTTGGCAATCACAGAGGTCAGACGTTTCTTGTAGTTGGCCACCAGGTTTGCACATATCTCAGGAGGGATTTTGTCCCACTACTCTTTGCAGATCTTCTCCAAGTCATTAAGGTTTCGAGGCTGACGTTTGGCAACTCGAACCTTCAGCTCCCTCCACAGATTTTCTATGGGAAGTCCCATGTAGCTCAGTTGGTAGAGCATGGCGCTTGCAACGTCAGGGTTGTGGGTTTGATTCCCACGGGGGACCAGTATGAAAATGTATACACTCACTAACTGTAAGTCGCTCTGGATAAGAGCGTCTGCTAAATGACTAAATTGTAAATTAAGGTCTGGAGACTGGCTAGACCACTCCAGGACCTTAATGTGCTTCTTCTTGAGCCACTCCTTTGTTGCCTTGGCCGTGTGTTTTGGGTCATTGTCATGCTGGAATACCATCCACAACCCATTTTCAATGCCTTGGCTGAGGGAAGGAGGTTCTCACCCAAGATTTGATGGTACATGGCCCCGTCCATCGTCCCTTTGATGCAGTGAAGTTGTCCTGTCCCCTTAGCAGAAAAACACCCCCCCCCCCCCCCCCCCCCACCCCCCACCCCCCAAATTGTAAAGTGGTTATCCCACTGGCTATAGGGTGAACGCACCAATTTGTGAGTCGCTCTGGCTAAGAGCGTCTGCTAAATGACGTTAATGTGCCCTTGAGCAAGGCACTTAACCCTAATTGCTCCTGTAAGTCGCTCTGGATAAGAGCGTCTGCTAAATGACTAAAATGTAAATTTAATGTAAATGTTTCCACCTCCATGTTTGACGGTGGGGATGGTGTTCTTGGGGTCATAGGCAGCATTCCTCCTCCTCCAAACACGGCGTGGTGAGTTGATGCCAAAGAGCTACATTTTGGTCTCATCTGACCACAACACTTTCACCCAGTTCTCCTCTGAATCATTCAGATGTTCATTGGCAAACTTCAGACGGGCATGTATATGTGCTTTCTTGAGCAGGGGGACCTTGCGGGCGCTACAGGATTTCAGTCCTTCACGGCGTAGTGTGTTACCAATTGTTTTCTTGGTGACTATGGTCCCAGCTGCCTTGAGATCATTGACAAGATCCTCCCGGGTAGTTCTGGGCTGATTCCTCACCGTTCTCATGATCATTGCAACTCCACGAGGTGAGATCTTGCATGGAGTCCCAGGCCGAGGGAGATTGACAGTACTTTTGTGTTTCTTCCATTTGCGAATAATCGCACCAACTGTTGTCACCTTCTCACCAAGCTGCTTGGCGATGGTCTTGTAGCCCATTCCAGCCTTGTGTAGGGCTACAATCTTGTCCTTGACATCCTTGGAGAGCTCTTTGGTCTTGGCCATGGTGGAGAGTTTGGAATCTGATTGATTGATTGCTTCTGTGGACAGGTGTCTTTTTTACAGGTAACAAGCTGAAATTAGGAGCACTCCTAATCTCAGCTCGTTACCTGTATAAAAGACACCTGGGAGCCAGAAATCTTTGATTGAGAGGGGGTCAAATACTTATTTCCCTCATTAAAATGCAAATGTTTTTCTGGATTTTTTTGTTGTTATTCTGTCTCTCACTGTTCAAATAAACCTACCATCAAATTATAGACTGATCATTTATTTGTCAGTGGGCAAACGTACAAAATCAGCAGGGGATCAAATACTTTTTACCCTCACTGTATGTAACAAGTCTGTAGTTGAACGTACAGTCAGGAGTACAACCTGCGTACATAACAAGTGCATGTGGAACATTGATTGCAGAGTATCTTTGTGTGTTTGTGTACATGCCCTGAGCATGTATGTAACAAAATAAATGTTGTGTTAAACAAGTGTGTGTGTGTGAGACATGCATTAGTGTCGGTATGTGTGTAATGTATTTTTTTGTGTGTGAACCGTGCATGCCCGTCCCATCCCACAGGCCTGCTTACGACGCAGACTCCCCTTCAGAGGAGGAGAGGAGGGAGGAGCCTGTTCAGAGGAAGTCCAGTCTCACTGAGCTGGGCAACAAAATCACCGCCCTGATTATGCCCAACAAGACGTTAGTAGTGAACCAACCAACCATGTTTAGCTATCAGCTACAGCCAGGCAGCACTGCTTTTCACTGCTACGTAGCTGGTTAGGCTTAGTAGCTTCTCTGCCACTCCTGAGGCTTATACACTTTTCACACCATCGTGCCGACCTGAACCACACTGTACTGTGCTGTCTCAGATATGTATTTTTTGCCAACTACGATGGGGTGGATGCGTAACGAGGGCAGAGCAGTATAACTCTGCTTGGCTCAGTAGTGTGAAAAGGCTTCTAGATGCTGTAGCCTGGATTCCTGTCTGTTTTCTGCTTTAGCCATCTGCTTGCCAAATGTAAAGCAGTTGGTTAAATCAGAAGCAGATCTGGCTTCCAGGCTGTGCTGCTTTAGGTCCAGGGAGCAGACTCTGGTCCAGATTGACTGAGCAGAAAGGCTGGCGTAAACAATATACCTGGTCTAGAGCAAACGCTTTGTGAATCTGGCCCAAGTCTCTGAGCCCCGAGCGGTCTCTGGACATGTTGTTGTGGTATGGTGGGGTACTCGGTCTCAGTTCAGTGTTTCTGCTTCAAACAAACTCTGTCAGCTCTAATCTCTTCCATGCATTCCCATCAGGAGAACTGCTGTGACTGTGTGTGTGTGTGTGTGTGTGCGCCCCCTCTGGAGTGTATGTGAGACATGCATTGCCTTGCCGCTCAGCATGTTGCAGTTCTCTAGTGCTCTATTTCTATTTTCTATGTACCAGGTGTGTGCTACAGAGAACGCTTTGGAGTGGTGGTCAGTCCATGCTGCTAACACCATCTTAACTTAGCCTAGCATCGCTACATCACTGCTTTGGGAAGACAGACAACCAGCTGACTAAAGCAGACTGACTGTCTCATCCAGACATTAGCTTCGCTTTGGCTAACCAAGGCTAAGTTTTACTTGGCGTCCATTCTAAATCTTCTCTTTCCTTCTCTCCCGTTCTCTCCAGTCCCAGCCTGGCAGAGCAGGCTGCAGCAGCCCCGTGTTTGGGCTACTCCTCCCGGCCTGCGTCTGCAGCCAGTGGGTCCCGGGGACTATGGCTGTGGCTGGCCCTAGTAGTGGTCCTAGCAGGCCTCCTGGCCCTCCTAGCCAGCCTGGTGCTGCAGCCGGCCGTGGACGCAGCGCCCGTGGGGACCGGGGACTCCTGGGTGACCATCCAGCAGCTCCTGTGGCCCTACACAGGGCTGAGGCACAATGGACAGCCACCGGTTTAGAGGTGCTGTGGCCCCAACAGACAGAGTGATGGACAGGCAGGCCTCGGGGTATGTTCAACCCCTGGACGGTCTTCTTCTGCAACTTTAACCATCACGTGTGTTAGACTAGTTAGTGTGTGAAGAGAGAGCACTTGAAGACAGAAGCAGTCGGTGTGTTGGTACTGGGGCTACTGAACACTGACCACCACAGCTAAGGGAGATTTCCTATTGGTGCCCGGAGACATTCTACCACGCCATTACAGAAGGGGGATTGTAATGTTATTGGCCGGTTGTTGGCTGTTGTATATGTGGGCACAATGTTGACCAATCAAGTCAAGAAGGACACTAGCGTTGGGTTGTCCAATCATGTAATGGACTTCAGCGCATGCTATCCAATCACGTCACACCTTTTGAGCGTTTGTTGGTCCATCATCCTATGGACATCAACATGCTTGCTCATGGACAGTGGATTTAGCAGTTTTTGCTTTTCAAAACACATTTCATAGTAAACTTCTGAATCTATTATGGCGGTTGCCTGAAGAGGCCACCATTTTAAGAATTATTTTGCATTAATTTGGTGTTGCAGGTGAAATCGTTTTTAAAAAATTAAATGTATGAACCTTGGTAATACGCTGCCATTTTTTAATGTTTAATTTATCGTTTGACAGCATTAGACTGTGTGGGGATATGTGAATATCTATTATATTGCATCTGTTTTTGTCATAACCAGCGTTTGTTACAAACTCACATATGGTTTTTACTCTACTTCTTTAAATGCTCACTTATGAAATTCATACTTTTGTATGTTCCAAAGATGGGGAGTGAAACTTTACACAATAAAGGAACTTTATTCTACAGAAATAAGCTTTGTGGTTTTACATGAGGGTCCATCTGTTGTAAGGGTTAGAGGTCTATTAAAGTTCACAGTGAGCAGTCAGTCATACCCACGTTGTTCCGTAGGTTGAAGTTGCCGCTAACCTCTGATACAAGATCAGATATACATATTCCCCCTAATGGTTAAAGTTATGATCGGGAATAGTCAAATCTGATCTTAGATCTGTGGTTGTTGGCTACTCCGACATAGAGCTTGGGGGTCTAGTATCTACTGTAGTCAGGAGTATGTGAGAGGCCGTGTGGCACACAGCAGTCTATGCACGGCATCGACAAACAGGTGGTGAGTGTCGTTCCTGTCCTGTGGGGGACATGCTGTCTCGTAGCATGTGCAGGAAGGTGGAGTGGAACTCACTGCCGGGGTCCAGTTCTGGAGAGAACGCCTCACTGTGTTCCTTGATCCTCAGCCTCTGGTTCCTCTGGGCCCCCAGCAGGTACACACACCATGAGTCCTCTCGGACCGGGTCTAGGTGCTCACACACCTGGGAGATGTTAATCCTACTGTACAAATACTACGACACATACACACCACAACCACTCTGGCACTGGGATGGCTGCTAGGCGAAGGAGGCGGTGACAATAGTAGGGTCAATAGCCTATCCATCTGCACTGACAAAGTACTATGCAGGTGCAAGGAAATGTGGGTCAGTACTAGAGGTGAATCTCAATCAAGTCCAGTCAACCAGCTCAGTGTTTCCCCTATATGCACTGCAGCTCTTGTTCCTGATTTCTGAAGCTACTTCTGTTACTTTCTGGGGCGGTCCTCTATACAAGCACACTTCCTCATTCTACGTGTGTATGCGTGACAGACGAGAGCGAGGATGTGAGTGTGTTTAAACAGTATGCATCTCTAGGTGTGTGTGTGTACCTGTAGCGCCAGATGTTCCTGGCCACACTGTGTGTTCCACTGGCTCCAGGAGAAGGCAGAGGAGAGCAGGGCCATCTGTTCATACACAGCGTGTTCTATCAGAGGGTCCTGGAGAAAAGGTTCATATTATGAGACAAGCTTTTCAACACAATTTAAGCCTAACCAGATTTTCAGTTCCAATGAGTTGGTGATTTGTTGCACTTTTTTTGGGGGGGGGGTGTCCTACAGGGGAGGAGAAGGATACTGCATCAGATGTTTCTCACCCCAACCTATCAATCCTAATCTACTGTAGGTTTCCCATGAGTTGCTAACAGGTTTTTGTTACAAAAAGCTATACAGGTTCAACAGTGTTACAAGCAACATGAATTGTGTGCCCACATTGCTTTGTGTAACATTCATCATCTAATCCACAGTATACGGGTTGATGGCATCACCTTTGTGTTTACGCTGACATATTTGTCTGAGTATTGGTTGACGAAGATGTTGACCCCGGCACTGACCATGGCTTTCTGCAGGCCAGAGGGACTCATCCACTGGCCCAGGATGTGGTTCAGTCCTCTCTCCTGGTCTGACTGGATCATACACTTGCTGCCCTGTCGGAGAGAGGAGCAAGGAGTCAGGATGCATTATGTCATGGATCTGGGCAATGCCTCGATACTATAATAGCCTCGTTTCCTTCATTACCACTGAAAACCTTGGATAGAGTTCCACAATACTGTTTCTCCAGAAATGAATCACTGAGGAATGTTCACAAATAGAAGAAGCCATTTTAGACAGATGAGATGCACCCAACAGTATGTCTATGGAGTAGATGGAGCATGACAGATTGTGAGTTCTTGCCTTGATGTTGATGCTGACTTCAGTAAGGGCTGCGGTTATGGTGAGCAGGGGAGAGTCCTGTCCCAGTGGTCTGAGCTCCCAGCTCTGGAACGGCATGTTGGCATACGAGTCCTGTAGCAGCGTGAAGGCGTAGAACGTGTCCATCTTGAAGGAGATCTTCCGCTCAGCCTCGTCAAACGACGTCTCACTGATGCAGTCTGTCTTCCAGTGCTGACCTATTGATTGATTGACAGATCATTTTAGATGTGTTGAATAGACATCACGGCTCTCAATTATGTAGAATAGGGAATCATGTCAACTCTACACATTTCTATCTCAAAGTTCTGTACATTTTGTGTAAAGTACCCCCCACAAGGTCGGAACTACATTCAGAATCTGGGAAATGTTAAATACATGTATGTAACAGTATCATATCAGTCCCAGTCAATGTAGAGCCTGTCCAGTTCTACTCCAGGTGTCTCTCTCACCTTCAGGGTCCCAGCAGGCCATCTGGGGGTCCTCCAGCAACAGGACAGAGTCAGGCAGGGGGACAGGTCAGGACCCCACCGTCCCCTGGATCTGGGACTGGTCTGTGTGGTAGGGGAACGGCTGCAGCCCTGTGTCCAACAGTTGGGGGTTGGGGCGAGAGACACTAATGTTAACTTAAAGAAATAAAGGCAGAAGTGTTTCTGTTACTTTCCTCAAGGCTATCTAGTCTCCTTGATTAATGCATCATATCTAACAACTGCAAAGAGGAGTTGTACTTTATCGAGGAGTTTACACATTCAGTGACAGTCCATTAGATTTTAGATTGAGATTTTAGTAATTTAGCAGACGCTCTTATCCAGAGTGACTTACAGTTAGTGAGTGCATACATTTTTCATACTGGCCCCCGGTGGGAATCGAACCCACAACCCTGGCGTTGCAAGCGCCATGCTCTACCAACTGAGCTACACAGGACCATTACACTGAGTGGTAGGAAGGGAAACTGCTGTCAGAAATGATACGTGCTGTACTTGGTGGTTCTGGTTCACCTCTCTCATCTCCCATCCGTTGAGTTGTTGGGACTGTGGCGGCAGACAGAACACATCACAGTAGAAGACTCCTCCCAGGGGCGTGTACTGCTACAGGTCCACCACCTGATCCGCATAGCTGTCAATCACTGGGTCCATTGGAGTGGGGGCGGAGTCTCCCTCACCTGGACAGGACATACAGTGGGGAGAACAAGTATTTGATACACTGCCAATTTTGCAGGTTTTCCTACTTACAAAGCATGTACAGGTCTGTAATTCTTATCATAGGTACATTTCAACTGTGAGAGACGGAATCTAAAACAAAAATCCAGAAAATCACATTGTATGATTTTTAAAGTAATTAATTTGCATTTTATTGCATGACATAAGTATTTGATCACCTACCAACCAGTAAGAATTCCGGCTCTCACAGACCTGTTAGTTTTTCTTTAAGAAGCCCTCCTGTTCTCCACTCATGACCTGTATTAACTGCACCTGTTTGAACCCATTACCTGTATAAAAGACACCTGTCCACACACTCAATCAAACAGACTCCAACCTCTCCACAATGGCCAAGACCAGAGAGCTGTGTAAGGACATCAGGGATAAAATTGTAGACCTGCACAAGGCTGGGATGGGCTACAGGACAATAGGCAAGCAGCTTGGTGAGAAGGCAACAACTGTTGGCACAATTATTAGAAAATGGAAGAAGTTCAAAATGACGGTCAATCACCCTCGGTCTGGGGCTCCATGCAAGATCTCACCTCGTGGGGAATCAATGATCATGAGGAAGGTGAGGGATCAGCCCAAAACTACACGGCAGGACCTGGTCAATGACCTGAAGAGAGCTGGGACCACAGTCTCAAAGAAAACCATTAGTAACACACTACGCCGTCATGGATTAAAATCCTGCAGCGCACGCAAGGTCCCCCTGCTCAAGACAGCGCATGTCCAGGCCCGTCTGAAGTTTGCCAATGACCATCTGGATGATCCAGAGGAGGAATGGGAGAAGGTCATGTGGTCTGATGAGACAAAAATAGAGCTTTTTGGTCTAAACTCCACTCGCCGTGTTTGGAGAAAGAAGAAGGATGAGTAGAACCCCAAGAACACCATCCCAACCGTGAAGCATGGAGGTGGAAACATCATTCTTTGGGGATGCTTTTCTGCAAAGGGGACAGAACGACTGCAACGTATTGAGGGGAGGATGGATGGGGCCATGTATCGCGAGATCTTGGCCAACAACCTCCTTCCCTCAGTAAGAGCATTGAAGATGGGTCGTGGCTGGGTCTTCCAGTATGACAACGACCCGAAACACACAGCCAGGGCAACTAAGGAGTGGCTCTGTAAGAAGCATCTCAAGGTCCTGGAGTGGCCTAGCCAGTCTCCAGACCTGAACCCAATAGAACATCTTTGGAGGGAGCTGAAAGTCCGTATTGCCCAGCGACAGCCCCGAAACCTGAAGGATCTGGAGAAGGTCTGTATGGAGGAGTGGGCGAAAATCCCTGCTGCAGTATGTGCAAACCTGGTCAAGACCTACAGGAAACGTATGATCTCTGTAATTGCAAACAAAGGTTTCTGTACCAAATATTAAGTTCTGCTTTTGTGATGTATCAAATACTTATGTCATGCAATAAAAAAAATGCAAATTAATTACTTAAAAATCATACAATGTGATTTTCTGTATTTTTGTTTTAGATTCCGTCTCTCACAATTGAAGTGTACCTATGATAAAAATTACAGACCTCTACATGCTTTGTAAGTAGGAAAACCTGCAAAATCAGCAGTGTATCAAATACTTGTTCTCCCCACTGTACGTACAGGTGGACATGGGAATCACAATATGGAATGAAAGGGACTGGTTAATTCTCAAGCAGTTTTTATAGTAACATGACTAGGGTTGCAAAATTCTGGTAACTTTGCCAAAATTCCATTTTTTCCAGAAATCTTGTTTGGAGGACTCACGGATTTCCTACTTATTCCCTCCTGATTGCAACGCTAAACATGACACACTAAAAAGAATCCAAACAGAACAGTGAAATATATCATGTTATTTGACTACTTTGTCCTCTGAGGCAGTTGTAGTCTCTCACCTGAGTCATCTCCCTCTAGCATGGTATCTATCTGACTCCCTTTCTCCTCCAGCTTCTGTTTCACATCCTCCAGCTGCTTCTGACCACTCCTCCTTCATAATAATAATAATAATATGCCATTTAGCAGACGCTTTTATCCAAAGCGACTTAGTCACACGTGCATACATTTTTACGTATGGGTGGTCCCGGGGATCGAACCCACTACCCTGGCGTTACAAGCGCCATGCTCTACCAATTGAGCTACAGAGGACCACACTCATAGACATCACACTCACCGCACTCTGACACACATGCACATGCACACAGATGTTAGCCTATGTCACTTTTAAACAACTTTTCATTAATCCTATGATTGTTGTATCCAGCTTACCTTCCTGCCTTCGGACCCCCTGACAGACTGCACCTCTTCCTCTGCACCTCCCTGCTGTGTGCTCCATCTCCCGTCACCATCTCCCTCCGTTCCCTCGCGGGGGTCGCTCCCTCCAGAAGGGGCTCCTCCCTGGCCCAGAGACATCCTGCTATGGGGTCTGGCCTTTCAGGTTGGCCAGGTGAGACAAATGGTCGTAGTGGGTGTGGAGGATTCTCACAGCGATGTCACTGACGGCCAGCTGTTTGGGCAGCTCAAAGCCCAGCCCCACCTCCTCGAAGTGGAACCCTTTAAACCTGGAGAGCCACAGAAAGAGAAACACTGTCACAAATTGAAAATACTAAATTGTTCTGTTTTCGCTTTACCCAACGCATCCATAAGAATGGGTTTGAGTATAAACAGACTGTTAGCAAGGAGACTAGATAGAAAGTCTCTATTTGTGTGAAGTGAATAGAATGAAAATCAGACCGACGTCTGTGACGTGCCTTGGGTTCTTGTTGAGGTTGGCCCACAGACACAGTGTGAAGTTGTCATCCTGGACCACTGTCTGCATGTTCCCCGTCTCAATGTCTGAGTGAGCATTCGCTCACTGTGGCCAGTGAAAAACAAACAGACATCAGCAAAACATGCTCATCTTACATTACAAAACTTGCAGACATGTTTTCTGCATGTCTTATACATCATCAGTACCCCTACCTTGAGTATCTCGTCAGTGGTGTGGTCATGTTTAGACTGGATGAGAGTCTGGATGGAGAGCAGGGTCTCCTGGTACCTCAGGGCATCAGCTGGTTCAGGCTGGTCCCTCAGCATACCCTCCAGCTCCTCTAGCAGCTGCAGGCGGAGATAAAGGGCAGCCATGTTTATGTTCATCATTCATTTGGTAGAATCCTTATAGATCAATACATGTCTCAAATAGAAGTGCTCTTGACTGGGTCACGTTAAGTGGGGTCAAACAGGAACAAGTGTTTTCAAATGCAAAACTGAAATGAGCGTTCTTATCAGACACATTCAGAACTGGTAGAATCACCTTTGTTTACTCCTGTTTCATGTCTCCTTAATGTGACCCTGGTGTTTAATAGTAAACCTACCTGTAGAGCCAGGGCACACTCCTTCAGAACCGGTTTGATCTGGACCTCTGGGTCCTCCCTCCACAGGTTGATGAAGGTGTTGATCTCCTGCTGGACTGAGGGGTCTGGACTCCCATCACAACGCATGTACCTGTCCCACTGGGGAGAAACATAAGAGCAGATTTTAACAATGTCAAATAGGGCTCATCTGGTTTATATGTCTACGTCTACCAAGGCATGCCATTATGGTAGTCTCTTGGACATGGTGTTTAAAAAACATAACATGAAGGCTAGGACTATCAGGGCAAATATCTTCAGTAACTACACAAAAGTCAGGCCAGAGCTTTAGAACAATCACACACCTTGGCTTTTTCTCTGGACTCAGTCTCCCACTTGGTGACTGCAGTCTGTTTCTCTTCCAGTAGATGACGCAGTTCGTTCAGCTTGTCCTCTCTGCGATCTTTGTCCTGTCACAGAAAGCAAGCAATGATCACTATTTTTCATTAGGACATTATGGACAGGTTTAACTTCAAGAGCCCTCTCCGTACACAAACACAGCGATAACCATGAATGATAAAGGTCAGTGATGGTAACACCTTTAGCTCCAGTCTCTGATGCTCCTCCTGCTCCTTCCTCTCTCTCTCCAGCCTCCCCTGCTCCTCTTTCTCAGCCAGGAGTCAAGCCTCTACACAGCAGAGGTGGAAAGGAGTCATGGGTCAAACATACAGTACATGCTATTGAAGTAGCCCCATGAATGTATCTGATGTCTTACTGATGTATCACTGTGCATACTATTGAAGCATCTCATAATACAAATGGCAGTTCAATAGCACAGATCAAACGGTACAAATGCACACACAGACATACAACCATTAGCATACAACAAAGGTTTTGTCATGGATTGAATGATAACGAGAAATGACAGTACCCTCTTCCTTTTGTCTTCTCTCATCCTTCTCTTTCTGAAGTTGCTCTTTTTCAGCCTTACTGAGCTTGCCTCCTTTCTTTTGGGCAGACTTGAACCAAATCAACAATTCAACTTAATGAACAAATGTAATCAATTGTGATCATAGACACATTTGCAAACTAATGAATTATTGCAAGTTGTGTGCATTACAAAAGTTGAGTGTGAAGGTAAAGAACATAGCTATCTAAAGAACTTAGACTCAGAGATTCTGGGGAGAAATTGAGAACATGCTATTATATTCAATTTAGCTAGCTAGCTAGCTATATCTACTAGGTCTAGCATGTTATATCTCTCATGAATCGATATTATGCTATTCATAACAGTAGTTAACAGAGTCACCTTTGCATCCTTGGGTGGCTAACAAGGAGAGAACATACAGAATATAAAGTTAGGGGATATAGTATTTAGCTGTAGCAAGATAATGCGTCCAAGTTACCATGGAAACGGTAACGCACGCACAGTAGTTCAATATTTTGGTTTGCGAAATGTACAACGCTTTATGGCGTTGTTTATGAACTCGTGTTAGATTTTGATTGTATGACTTCATTTGCCCTTTTTTTTATAAAAAAAAAATGGGTCATACAATCAAATTAAGTGATAAAATCAAAACAAATAAGAAAAAAAGGCTAATTAAGTAATACAATCAAAATTTTGACACACAGGTCCATGTATGCACGTGTTCGAGAGGATCAAAACCATAATGTACTTTATCTTATTGTGCTTTCACGACATCTGGGAACTCGGAAAAATACGAGGTCGAATCATGACGTCAGTGATCTTCAGGCCGTGTAGCTATGGGCCCCGTGTAGCTCAGTTGGTAGAGCATGGCGCTTGCAACGCCAGGGTTGCAACGCCAGGGTTGTGGGTTCAATTCCCACGGGGGGACAGTATGAAAAAAAAAAAAATGCACTCACTAACTGTAAGTCGCTTTGGATAAGAGCGTCTGCTAAATGACTAAAATGTAAAATGCAAAGTCTGCGCTCTAGAAAGAGGCCTGAGTTTCCATCCATCTGCTAGCCCTGGCCCGCTAGCACACGCTATCCGTGGCCTCTTACTCACAAGTGCTTCACCACCGGACCTTATGATAACTCAGCTATACAGCTGATATCTGCTGGACTGTTCCTTTTTACGGTACTACATCCTGTTTATGTTTAGCCTCAGCCCAAACATGGTTAGTTTATTGTTGTTTCGGTTATTTCTAATTGTACTATATCACTGTAGACCCCCCAGCCTAGCTAAACCTGCCTTAGATAGCTCCTTTGTCCCTCCCCCCATACACTCAGAGACCGACTCAATTGATGCCTCTAGAGATACTATCTCTTTCATTGTTACCCAACGCTTAGGTTTACCTCCACTTTACTCATATCCTTCCATATCCTTGTCTGTACATAATGCCCTGAATCTTTTCTATAACACCCGGAAATCTGCCCCCTTTATTCTATGTACCCAACGCACTAGAAGACCAGTTCTTAAAGCCTTTAGCCGTATCCTTATTCTAGTCCTCCTCTGTTCCTCTGGTGATGTAGAGGCTAACCCAGGCCCTGCAGCCCTCAGTATCACTCCTACTCCCCAGGCGCTATCATTTGATGACTTCTGTAATCGCAAAAGTCTTGGTTTCTTGCACATAAATATCAGAAGTCTACTTCCTAAGTTTGAGTTATTCACTGCGTTAGCACACTCTGCCAACCCTGATGTTCTAGCAGTGTCTGAATCCTGGCTCAGGAAGGCCACCAAAAATTCTGAAATTTCCATCCCCAACTATAACATTTTCCGTCTAGATAGAACTGCCAAAGGGGGTGGAGTTGCAATCTACTGTAGAGATAGCCTGCAGAGCTCCATCATACTATCCAGGTCTGTGCCCAAACAGTTTGAGCTTCTACTTCTAAAAATCCACCTTTCCAGAAATAAGTCTCTCACTGTTGCCGCTTGCTACAGACCCCCCTCAGCCCCCAGCTGTGCCCTGGACACCATATGTGAATTGATTGCCCCCCATTTATCCTCAGAGTTTGTACTGCTTGGTGACCTAAATTGGGATATGCTTAATACCCCAGCCATCCTACAATCCAAGCTAGATGCCCTCAACCTCACGCAAATTATCAACGAACCTACCAGGTACAACCCTAAATCCGTAAACATGGGTACCCTCATAGATATCATCCTGACTAACATACCCTCTAAATACACCTCAGCTGTCTTCAACCAGGATCTCAGCGATCACTGCCTTATTGCCTGCGTCCGTAACGGGTCCGCGGTCAAACGACCACCCCTCATCACTGTCAAACGCTCCCTAAAACACTTTAGCGAGGAGGCCTTCCTAATTGACCTGGCCCAGGTATCCTGGATGGATATAGATCTCATTCCGTCAGTAGAGGATGCCTGGTTGTTCCTTAAAAGTAATTTCCTCTCAATCTTAAATAAACATGCCCCATTCAAAAAATACAGAACTAAGAACCGATATAGCCCCTGGTTCTCCTCAGACTTGACTGCCCTTGACCAGCACAAAAACATCCTGTGGCGTACAGCATTAGCATCAAATAGCCCCCGCGATATGCAACTTTTCAGGGAAGTTAGGAACCAATATACACAAGCAGTCAGGAAAGCAAAGGCTAACTTTTTCAAACAGAAATTTGCATCCTGTAGCACTAACTCCAAAAAGTTTTGGGACACTGTAAAGTCCATGGAGAATAAGAGCACTTCCTCCCAGCTGCCCACTGCACTGAGGCTAGGAAACACTATCACCACCGATAAATCTACAATAATCGAGAATTTCAACAAGCATTTTGCTACAGCTGGCCATGCTTTCCATCTGGCTACCACTAACCCGGCCACCAACTCTGCACCCTCTGCTGCAACTTGCCCATGCCCCCCCTGCTTCTCCTTCACACAAATTCAGACAGCTGATGTTTTGAAAGCGCTGCAAAATCTGGACCCCTACAAATCAGCTGGGCTAGACAATCTGGACCCTTTCTTTCTAAAACTAGCCGCCGAAATTGTCGCAACCCCTATTACTAGTCTGTTCAAGCTCTCTTTCATAACGTCTGAGATCCCCAGAGATTGGAAAGCTGCCGCGGTCATCCCCCTCTTCAAAGGGGGTGACACTCTAGATCCAAACTGCTACAGACCTATATCCATCCTGCCCTGCCTTTCGAAAGTATTCGAAAGCCAAGTTAACAAACAGATCATCGACCATTTCGAATACCACCGTACCTTCTCCGCTATGCAATCCGGTTTCCGAGCTGGTCACGGGTGCACTTCAGCCACGCTCAAGGTCCTAAACGATATTATAACCGCGATTGATAATAGACAGTACTGTGCAGCCGTCTTCATCGACCTGGCCAAGGCTTTCGACTCTGTCAACCACCGCATTCTTATTGGCAGACTAAATAGCCTTGGTTTCTCAAATGACTGCCTCGCCTGGTTCACCAACTACTTCTCAGATAGAGTTCAGTGTGTCAAATCGGAGGGCCTGTTGTCTGGACCTATGGCAGTCTCTATGGGGGTGCCACAGGGTTCAATTCTTGGGCCGACACTTTTCTCTGTGTATATCAATGATGTCGCTCTTGCTGCTGGTGACTCTCAGATCCACCTCTACGCAGACGACACCATTTTGTATACATCTGGCCCTTCATTGGACACTGTGTTAACAAACCTCCAAACGAGCTTCAATGCCATACAACAATCCTTCAGTAGCCTTCAACTGCTCTTAAACACTAGTAAAACTAAATGCATGCTTTTCAATCGAACGCTGCTAGCACCCGCCCACCCGACTAGAATCACCACTCTCGACGGGTCTGACCTAGAGTATGTGGACAACTACAAATATCTAGGTGTCTGGTTAGACTGTAAACTCAACTTCCAGACTCACATAAAGAATCTCCAATCCAAAGTTAAATCTAGAATCGGCTTCCTATTTCGCAACAAAGCCTCCTTCACTCATGCTGCCAAACATGCCCTCGTAAAACTGACTATCCTACCGATCCTTGACTTCGGCGATGTAATTTACAAAATAGCCTCCAACACTCTACTCAGCAAATTGGATGTAGTCTATCACAGTGCCATCCGTTTTGTCTCCAAAGCCCCATACACTACCCACCACTGTGACCTGTACGCTCTTGTTGGCTGGTCCTCACTACATGTTCGTCGTCAAACCCACTGGCTCCAGGCCATCTATAAATCACTGCTAGGCAAATCCCCGCCTTATCTTAGCTCATTGGTCACCATAGCAGCACCCACCCGTAGTCTGCGCTCCAGCAGGTATATCTCACTGGTCATTCCCAAAGCCAACACCTCCTTTGGCCGCCATTCCTTCCAGTTCTCTGCTGCCAATGACTGGAACGAATTGCAAAAATCTCTGAAGCTGGAGACTCTTATCTCCCTCAATAACTTTAAGCATCAGTTGTCAGAGCACCTTACCGATCACTGCACCTGTACACAGCCCATCTGAAATTAGCCCACCCAACTACCTCATCCCTATATTGTTATTTATTTTGCTCTTTTGCACCCCAGTATCTCTATTTGCACATAATCTCTTGCACATCTAGCATTCCAGTGTTAATACTATTGTAATTATTCTGCACTATAGCCTATTTATTGCCTTACCTCCATAACTTGCTACATTTGCACACACTGTATATATATTTTCTGTTGTATTTCTGACTTTATGTTTTTTTTTACCCCATATGTAACTCTGTGTTGTTTTTATTGCACTACTTTGCTTTATCTTGGCCAGGTCGCAGTTGTAAATGAGAACCTGTTCTCAACTGGCTTACCTGGTTAAATAAAGGTGAAATAAAAAATAAAAAAAATTCCGAGTGGGATCACCGTTCAAAACTATTTATCCAAGTTGGAGCTCGTTTTTTTCGAGTTCTCAGTTGTCTTAAATGCACTGAAGTCGGAAGTCGGATTTTTCCAAGTTCCCAGTTGTTTTGAATAGGGCAATACATCGGGTGCATGTTGTCTCACGTCAGATCAGATGGCGTCACGGAGGAGTGACGCTCCTCGTGCTATCTAACGTAAGATATTGGCCGTGTTCGAGAAGATCAAAACCGTATCATGGGTAAACTGTGACTGACTGACTCACACTGATCTACAAATAATAAAGAGTCGTTATTTAGGATACAAGGTGATTTGTAGATCAGTCAGTCTCAACTGGCTGCAATGTCGAACGCGCCCATTATTTTACCCATTGATCAAAGTATGCGTTTTTGATTAGATACCTATGTATCATGGGTAAATTGTGACTGACTGACTGGGTGCATTCGACATTGCAGCCGGCTTTAAAGGCGAGTCGAGACTGACTGATCTACAAATCACCTTGCATCATAAATAACTACTCAATATTATTTGTAGATCAGTCGGTCAGTCAAAATGTACCCATGATACAACACCGTTTTATGCTCTCGAACAGGGCCACTGTCTGACTCTACAAAAATAATGGGCGCATTCGAGCCGATCACTTATGTCAAGTCGGTGACCAAATTGTGTTGCATTATGGGGATAAAAATTGTCCGACTTGCGCCTACATGTCGACTGTGATCATGAAGTTTTGACTGCAGTCGACTGCAAGTTTCTGCAGTTGCTCTTCACCAACTTCATCCTGCAGCCATCGCCTGCATTGTACTGTATATTGTCAATTAATCATTAGTTGTTGTTTTTTTACTCATGCAAAAGTAACCAAAGACATAATCGAAACAGGAACCAACTTTGCCGTGATTCATGTATACAGTGGACAAATTAATGTGATGTTTGAGGCCCTCACATTAATTTAATTTTAATTGATTGTACAATGTACGCACATATGATTTCAGTTTGTTAGTGTGTGATATGGGGGTTGAAGACATGTTTATTTCGACATTATGAAGAAAAACGTATAAACAATGGCAACACTGCCATATTAATCTGAGCCTTGCTGTTGGAAAACCACATTAGTGTCTGACTTTCGTCTGTCGCAGATGCACCTCCCCCGACTTCACTCCTCGACTTTCCTCTACAGTCTGTTGCTTTAGCCTTACCACTCAAACGCGCCCAATGAGTAGTTATTTATGATGCACGGTTTTTGTAGATCAGTCATGCTGCGTTCATGTGCTAGTTGGAACTAGGAAACTCGGAAATGTCCTACTTGCTAACTGGTTGTACTAATACACGTGCCGCATTCAACGAATCAGCAAGTCGGAAAAATCCGACTTTCTTAGTTCCGACTAGCATGTGAACGGGCATCAGTCGGCAGTCGCCTGCACTGTCGGTTGCCTGCAACGTCGAACAAGCCCAATGTCTAATAGTCAGATCGTGTCACTCATATGCGAAGCTCGTCCCTCCACCAGGTGTAATCGGGTCACTGCTAGAACATTTACATCATTTAGCAGATGCTCTTATCAAGAGCGACTTACAAATTGGTGCATTCAACATATGATAGCCAGTGGGACAACCACCTTCTTTTTTTTCTTTTTTATGGGGTGGGGGTGGGGGAAGAAGGGATCCAACTTTTGTCAAATTAACGTAAACATTTCATTTTTTAAACCTTAACCCAACTATCATAACCTGCTGCTTAAATTATCCTAACCTGCTATGAAAAGTCAAAATGTGATGTTAATTTGACAAAAGCTGGATCCCTTCTAGCCGTGACCCTGGAATCGACGCGATGTTTGACGTAATGCTCCCATGTAGCCAGTTTTCAGCATGGTAGACAGCTTTCAACTCTGCACTGCGAGGATTTATCGATAAGGGAGCCTAGCTATAATGTAATGAAAGCTAAATTATATCGTGTGAATAAATCGATTAATCACAAAGCTAATGAATGTTTTTATAACCGAGGGTGTTTAGCCAATTACTATTATTAGCTAGCTAATCATTCGGTTTCCCAGAGTTTTGCTACCTAGCCGCAGACTTTGTACTGTTACCTAACCTACCAGCTAAGTGAACCAAGGTAAAATAAGCTAAAATGCACTATGCATGACACATAGCTAGCTAAAGATTGTAAGGCTCACAGGATATTTGATGTGACAACAATCAGACATAAACATATTTATTTCTGAGCTGTTGTTTTACATAATCGGCTGCTGAATAGTAATTAACCTGTTGTATCTTCTGACCTTTTCTTCCATCCCAGTAGTGAAAGCTGATACAGTCTCAGGCAGTGACATGGCCAACCCTCTGAGGAGAGAGGTTAGACAGCTGTACAATAATGTAAGTTCAACACTGATTGACTGCTGTCAATGCACCCACGCTTTGTTGTTGTTACCCACACTTACTTTCAATATGATATTTGCTTCCACTCATGCAATCTTTTGCTGTCTGTCCAAAACAATCCCCAAAGCACTGGGATTATCACTGGTAACCTGCCTCCTTCCACTGACAGCTACTGTATCTAGGACGGGAATACCCCCAAGGAGCAGACTACTTCAGGAAGCGTCTGAACAGTGCCTTTATGAAGAACAAAACAAATGTCTAGCCTATCTATGGGTAACAGGGTTGACATGATATGCTCGATGCACTCTCATTCTGATTGAATGAAATGAGAAGTCCTAGAGTACCCTCCTCCTTTTGTCTTCTCATCTTTCTGAAGTCGCTCCTTCTCAGCCTTAATGAGCTTGCCTCCTTTCTTTTTGGCAGACTTGAACCAAATCAACAATTCAACTTAATGAACATAAATGTGACCATAGACACATTTGCAAGCTACTGTATGCTTGCAATTTGTGGGCATTGCAAAAGTGAATGAAGGTAAAGAACATATCTAAAGACTCAGATGCTGGGGAGAAATTGAAACTTATATTATATTCAATTTAGCTAGCTAGGCCTATATCTACTAGGTCTAATATCTCTCATGAATCTAATATAGAGAGAGATATTATGCTATTCATAACAAAAGTAACAAAGTTACCTTTGCATCCTTGGATGGCTTACAAGGAAATAACATAGAGAATAGAAACTTAGGAGATATAGTATTTAGTTGTAGTAAGATAAGGCTGAAAGAAGCAAAGGAGAAGCACAACTGAGACTTGCAGCATGCTTGCAGTAAAATGAAGCTGATTTGCAGTCACTTGTTCACCTTGAGTCCTATCTAGCTAGCTAAATGGTAATCTAACTTACTCTGGCTAGTAACAACTGGCTACTAATGCAACTAGCTACTTGGCTTGTAAACATGTTAAACTAACCACAATATTCATTTTCTAACTCTGGTTAGCTTGCTAAATAGGTAATGAAATAACATTTGTTGGAAAACTGGTAATCTTCTCTTGGTGGGCATATCTGTCAACTCTTTTCACGTCCAAGTAACGATGGAAATGCCACCGGAAGCACGCGCAGTAGGTCAATGTTTTGGTTTGCGACATGTAAAACGATTTACGGCGTTGTTTATGAACTCCTATTTGAACTTGTGTGGACGAAGGGCGAAGTAACCAGCTATCGACACTACTTAACTGCAAGGATTTATCGATAAGGGACCTTATAATGTAATGGAATCTTAATTATATCGTGTGAATTAATCACAATTAATGTTTTTATAACCGAGGGTGTTTAGCTAATTACAGTGGTGTAAAGTACTTAAGTAAAAATACTTTTAAGTACTACTTAAGTAGTGTTTTGGGGTATCTGTACATTACTTTACTATTTATATTTTTGACAACTTTTACTTTTACTCCACTACATTCCCAAAGAAAATAATGTACTTTTTACTCCATACATTTTCCCTGACACCAAAAAGTACTCGTTACATTTAGAATGCCCAAGCAGGACAGAATTATGGCACCTATCAATATAACGCTTTGTCATTCCTACTGCCTCAGATCTGGCGGACTCACAAAACACACTGTCACAAAACACAAATACTGTGTCTGTAAATGATGTCTGAGTGTTGGAATGTGCCCCTGTCTGTTCGTAATTAAAAATAATACGAAAATTGTGTGCCATCTGGTTTGCTTAATATATGGAATTTGATGTATAGCTTTTACTTTGTACTTTAACTAAAGTATGACAATTGAGTACTTTTTCTACCACTGTACCTAAGTACATTTAAAACCAGATACTTTTAGACTTTTACTCAAGTAGTATTTTACTGGGTAACTTTTACTTGAGTCATTTTCTGTTAAGGTATCTTTACTTTTTCTCAAGTATGACAATTGAGTACTTTTTCCACCACTGGCTAATTAGCTAGCTGCGATTCAACCAATAATTGTCTGTTGACGTTGTGCTGGGAGACAATGTCAAAAGACAATTATTGGTTGAATTGCAGATGCCAATTAACTAGCCAGCTAGCTAATCAATCGCCAATCGCAAGCTTGCCCTTTTGTACTGTTACCTAACCTACATGCTAAGTGAACCAAGATAAAGCTAAAATGTATGCATGACACAGCTAAGATTGTGAGGCTCACAGGATATATGATGTGTGACAACAATCAGACATATGCACATTTCTGAGCTGTTTTACATAATCATCAGCTGCTGTATACTAAATCCCCTGTTGTATCTTCTGACCTTTTCTTCCATCCCAGTAGTGAAGGCTGATACGCTCTCAGGCAGTGACATGGCCAACCCTCTGAGGAGTGAGGTTAGACAGCTGTACAAGAATGTAAGTTCAACACTGACTACTGCCAGTGCACCCACCCACCCGTTGTTGTTACCCGCACTTACTTTCAGTATCTGAGATTTGCTTCCACTCATGCAATATTTAGCTGTCTTTCCAAAACAATCCCCAAAGCCTGGAATAATCATTGGTAACCTGTCTCCTTCCATTGACAGCTACTGTTTTTGGGACGGGAATACCCCAAAGGAGCAGACTACTTCAGGGAACGTCTGAAGAGTGCCTTTATGAAGAACAAAGATGTCACAGACCCTAAGGAGATCAAGACGCTAGTCGACCGTGGGGAGTTTGTGATAAAGGAACTGGAGGCCCTGTACTATCTAAGGAAGTACAGAGCCATGAAGAAGCGTTACTATGAAGAATAATTGTCCGCCATGCTGAATATAGGCAGACCAATAGACTGATAGCCTAGATATTTGGCAGCTGAATCTTCAGTATGCAAGTTTTAGTTTAGCCGTCCATGAAGAAGAGTGTTATTAGCAACACAAACGTCCTTAGACACAAATGTTAGCTATATATTACAGACAAAAGTGTTATGAGCTACACTTGCCACTCTTACACACCTCGAGTTGTGGAATCAAGTCCACCAAATGCCTACAGTTCTCTCATGTGTACATAATTGTAAATAATACATGATAGAATGTATTGATAACTTGTACAATGTAATTTAATTATATAAGTATAAATATGAGACACAGCTATTTCAAATGAATGTTTATTTTAAGTGTACAACACTGATAGCCCTATCTTAACATAAATGAGAAACATTTCACATAAAAGTCAAGCAAAGATATTTCATTATTAACAATCCTAACTTTTCAAGTTGGTGATGTATGCTACATTCATAGAAATATGAGAATATAGATGAGCTATTGATACCATCTGTCAGGACATTCATGAGTCGTGAAAAACAGCAGCACTGGGGAGGGAGAAATATGAGAAGAAAGAGAAACTGTTAAGTCATGGTTTTATCAGCATGTTATGGAAGACTGCTCTTTGTGAAATCCAACTCGTGGACGTTGCCGAAGCCGGGGTTATTGTTTCCAAATTTCCTCTCTCTGTTCTTTGTGAGGTCCAGCTTTCCTGCTCGTCTCATGGCCTAGGTATGGATGAGAGCTAAATTAATACAGGAAAGTGGTTGGAAGAGAGAACGTCTTGGAGGTTATTTATTGAAAACACACATATCACTTACCCTTTCTTTAAAGTGCTTGTAAAAGCAAAATAACATTGTATCTTCTTTCATCAAAGTCACCCTTGGTTCCAACTTCAGCTTCATACCCCCTGGAAAGAGACACATTTTAGTGTAAAATAAATATGTTAATTAGACATGAAATATGGCAAGAAGAAACACTACCATTTGGGAAAGAGTACCTGAAAGTAGACTGACCACACGTCCAACAGCCAGTGTTGTAAGTGTCCCAATAGGACTGAAGTAGAGATAGGACAGGGAGTACCAGGTATCAGCCAGGAAGGGTCTGTAGATGAGACACATAGTGGCATCCAACAGCTATAACGTTGCATATATTGTTTACAGCTGAAGCAGTTCGCTATTTTAACATGACAAGGCTCCTAACATACTTGTTCCCTACAGCAAAAGTGTGACCTGTCCTTAACCAAAGATACTGAAGCCCACAACTTACCTCTCTGCTGTATTTTGCTGTAGTACCGTAGTGTATAGGCTTGGTTCTGTTGGGGATGCGGTCCAGTTGAACGCGTCGGCTGCGGTTGTGAAGTTACAACCATGTGTGGTCAGACCTAGAGGCCTGCTCTGCTCTAGTAGAGGAGGGTAAAACTGGGCCCCTATCCCCACCCACAGAGACATAACCAGCCCAGAGAGCAGACCAGCCAAGCCCCCCTGCAGCACAGAACACACAGATAGAACACATCAACACTTCAACATCAACTTTCAGAGATTAGCTAATAGTTAGCTTGGTTGTATGCTTATAATCCTGCTTTTGTTAAAGAGACTGTACTGACTCTGGCATTAGCGTATGGACAGAGGATCCCCAGTGAGAAGAGACCCAGTAAAGGCCCTCCGATGATCCCAAAGATACTGATAGCTGCCTACAGGGGGCGACAGAGACATATTTTAGAGTTGCGTACCTCAAGACTGAACACATTTTATGTGGAAGTACATACTCCTTTTGTTGTATCGTATACCTGCAGCAGACCTCCCATTAGTGAGGCTATGCCAGCCATTCCAATACAGAGAGCCCCATACAGAAAGCCTAGAATGAATCATAGGGGTAGCAGATAAAATCATGATAAATCATGGTTTATTCATTTCTAATATCAGCAAGAATATATCAATAGGAAGATGAATATATCATTAAACTCTCTGAGCTCTGTGGTAAATGCAAAGACACCTATTGATATTAGACACTCACTGAGGCCTTTAGAGCTCCAGGACAGGTGTTTCTCTGACGTGTGTGTACGGTTTGATCAGATCTTCAATAGTCACGGCAGCCAGAGCATTGACACTGGACGATACCGTACTGTGGACAAGAGAGAGCAAATATAGTGCCATTATTTACCTAGAAATATAACATGATGTAAAATAACATTACAAACATGAACAAAATCTGTATACAGTGTGTGTGAGTGCTATGGAAATAGTAATCTTTGTGTCCCACCTTAGGCTGAGAGAGTAAATATTAAGTCATAGTAGTGATATTATGAACTTTGAGATATTGCATACAGTACAAATAGTAACAAAAGGGTACTTAATCTAGTAGACATATAACAATGTAACATACTAACATTATAAACAGTAGCAATGATCAAATTTAAGATAAAGTATTAGATGGGAATAGTAACCTTAGCGTCCCACTGAAGGCTGCAGCCACAAACAATCCTGGTACTCCAGGGTAGTCTCTCAGGATGTCCAGCACCATATATGGCATCAGCTGTATAGAGAAAGAGGGCTGGTCAGTGTCTGTCTGAGTGGTACCACTGGGTTTGGGTTATTTGGGATATTTTTCCTGGGAACAATCTGGACGTGTGGCCGACATGGGGAAAAAACAGGTTAAGGTGGTTACACTTAGTGGCTGTGAATGTTATCAGTTTAAACAAATATTTTAGAAAATATATCTGTAAAGTGGCAGTCTGGCAGAATAGTAATATTAACAGTGCCTGGTATTTATGCAGGTTAGCGTTTTTCGTCATGAATCTTGTTCTGGAGGCAGCTCTACAGAGTGGCCACTAGCTGGCACAGCCAAAAAATCTGTCATAAAATCTTAACCCTAACATTAACCACACTGCTAACCCTAATACCTAACCCTAACCTGGCCCATCTAGCAGAAATCGCTCAGTTCTGCCTCCAGGACAAGACTCATCCCAATAAACGTCAACCTGCGGTTTTTATTAAAGTGTTATTTCCTGGTTTGTGTCCTCAACCTGATCTGGAGCAGACACCATGCCTGCTGTCCAGGGGTCACAGTGCTTGTAGACGGAGTACAGACACAGCCCCGCAAACACAGAACACAGCATGATGACCCACAGTCCTAATAGGTTTATGTAGAGAGACCTGGAAGAGAATACACAGAGAGAGAGAGAGAGAGAGAGAGAGAGAGAGAGAGGAGTGACAGAAAGAGGGGATAGAGAGAAAGAGAGAGAGAGAATGTGTTTTATCAGAAGGACGAGTAGGCTACACTTCGCCATCGTTTATCAATGCAAGTTCGACGGCCAACTAGCTGAAAAAGTTTGAGAGGGTTTATCTAATGTTCCTTTGTTAGATTTTAGCTCATCTTGTTCTGGCTAGCATCTTGTTGTTGTTGATGTGCATAACTGAGAGAGAGAGAGCCTACCTTCTCATGGTTGTTTGATCAATAGCACTATAAAGTTCCCAAATGTAAGAGGACTCCCGTGGTGTTTACATATTTGCAGAAATCCATTCAGGTGTATTTTGTGGCTTTTGGCGAATGCGTTCTAGTTAACAATCTAAAGTTGCGCTGTTACAACTGCCTGCAAACACCAGTGATGTAAAGTACTTAGGCAAAAATACTTTAAAGTACTACTTAAGTAGTTTTTTGGGGGGTATCTGTACTTGAATATTTATATTTTTTGACTACTTTACTTCTACTTCAATACATTTTCCCTGACACGCAAAAGTACTCATTACATTTTGAATGCTTAGCAGGACAGGAAATGGTCCAATTCACATCCCAGGTCGTCCCTATTGGCTCTGATCTGGAGGACTCACTAAACACAAAGTATTTGTTTGTAAATTATGTGTGTTGGAGTGTGCCCCTGGCTATCGCTAAATTTAAAAATCAAGAAAATCGTACCGTCTGGTTAACTTTTGATACTTAAGTATATTTAAAACCAAATACTTTTTTACTTTTACTCAAGTAGGTTTTTACTCGGTTACTTTCACTTTTACTTGAGCCATTTTCTATTAAGGTATTTTTACTTTTACTCAAGTATGACAATTGGGTACTTTTTCCACCACTGGTACACACACAGTCTAGTTCAAAGTGAATGATGGCGGGCCCTTGTGGCAAATGGCTTGTTTGTATAAAGGCCTACTGTAGCTCTGATTGGATATTGCGCACCGGTCTGTGTAGACTCCGGTCTTGGACGAGACAGATGTTTTTATTAGATTTTATTTACTGCAGTGTCTATTAATTGTCCAAACGCTCTGCTGCTTTCCCACTCTATATTTCTATAGAATTTTCACAAATGCCTTAGTATACGTAATTCCCAAACATTCTAAGAATTTATGAAAACGTTAAAATTGCTCGCTTGTCAGATTATTTTCCCGAAAGTGTCATGTTCTTCCTGGGGGTGTATTTGAACAGATTTTAATAAGATTTCATGTTACTAAAATGCTGTCAGTTCCACTTTAAACACTGGGGCTGAACAAGAAATAGATCTTCATGCTCTACTCTATCCTTCCATGAAGATGATGCCTCACATTTTGGCGTGAGTCATGGATTTGCAGGAGATGTATCTCTGCACCTGGGCTTGGTTGATCCCGTAGATACTGGTCCAGACAAACGTGCCTCCAAACGTGATTGTCCAGAAGGTGTGCCTCCTCAGTGGACTAGCATCAAAGCTACAAAGGAGAGATAGAGAGAGAGAGAGACATTCAGTACGCCCTTTTGCAATGTCTTATGCTGTATTTTGCACCAAAATACTGCACAAAGTCCAGGTGCAGACTCTTCTCCTGCTCTTTTACATCTATAATCTACATGACAATCTATTCACTCCCAGAAGTTGAGTCGTCCTCCGAACTCTGCGTGGTTGAGGATGTTGGAGACTCCTCCCTGCAGGACCACGGCTCTGATGATGACAGATAGGAAGCCTGCCACCATGATGGCCACCTGGAACACGTCCGTCCACACCACCGCCTTCAGACAGCCCTGTCAGAATACACACCCAGCCGTGTTAAATATATGGGTCAAAGGTCACCACACAGTGCTACACAAATCATGTCTCAATCTAACCTCCATCTGTATTTCCCTTACATCAGGGGATAAATGTTAATAAAATAAATGTTTATAGCATTATTTATTGACATCACTGTCTGTCCAGTACCATAGTGCAGTAAAAGGTGCAGACCACTCCTGTTGAAATGACAGCACCCCAGAGATCCATCCCAGTCACTGGAGAGAGACGGAAAAAGAGAGATGCAGAAAGGAAAAGCTAGAGAGATTGACATAATTTAGCAGAGGAGTGGTTTCAAGTGCACTCAATGCCGATGGGGCATGAAATTAAAATATTTTATGACTTATAGAGACTACTGCACCTTGGTTTAATGCCAGAGCTGGAGCATAAATGACTATACCCGTGTAGAATATATGTGAGACAGAGAGACATAAGATGTGGCTCTTATAATCACCTGTAGTACAAGGGTTGTTCTCATGTTCATGTAATTCATAATATGGAGGGGGGAGAGTGTTGTGATAAGGTACTCACAGTCTGAACAATGAACATCACTGTCCCTAACAGACGTGTGGCTCTGTTGAACCGTATCTCCAGATACTGCAGAATGATGACAATGAAGAGAAAAAAATAAGAAAGAATGAAATATGACACATTTCCCATGGAAAGGACAATTACATTAGTTCATGTGTGAAGCCCAAAAGACAAAGCAAGAGTATATTCAGCCAGAGGATAAGATGACACGACTGTGCCAGGATTGTTTCAGTCAGCTGATGAAGATAAAATACTGACTCATATTTGAGCTGTTTGAATCATAATCATAATCTAATCATCAGCATCTCAACAAGACTAAGGAATGGACATGTGCAGAGATATTAAGTAATGGAACCGTGACTACTATGACTTTTACCTGAAACAGCAATCTGTTTGTTTTATAGAAAGATTACAAAATTTGGTCAGTATTTTATTTCCTGAATAGATTGCGTTGGTCAATTGGTCACTTTGAACAAAACTTTATGACCCCCAAGATATTTATTTCAGGGATTTAGAATTGCTTAGAATTTGCATTGCAATTACTCTGGCTAATCTCTACCAAACATGTTATACTATTTCTGTTGAATAGAACATAACTCAACTCAACAGAGTGGATTGATTCTCACCTCATATGTACTTGTGATGCCCAGCCTGTAGAAGACAGGGAGGAAGACCTCTGAGCTGACCACCACCACCAGCACATAGGAGAGGCTGAAGAGGCCGTAGCTTGCCCCGTATTGGTACACTTCGGCTGGGGTGGCCAGCACTGTGATAGCCGACATGAAGCTGGCAGTCAGGGACAAAGCCACAGGTACGGCTGTCATACTCTGGCCCCCCATCAGAAACTCTCTGGAGCTGCTCTGGCCCCTTCCGACGATGGCATAGTACACCCCGATGGCTGCAGACACCAGCAGCATCAGAGCAAAGACAGCATAGTCCCCAGCCACAAAGGATCCAACCACTGGAGAGGCTGCCATTGTAGCCTTCTGATTGTGAGGTATAGGCTACTCTACTCACTGGAAGAATGTCCTATTCCTGAACTTGTAGTCCCTTGTGGTTTCTGTTATTGGAATGCAATGAACTGCAGAGAATTAGTATTTCTCTATGACATCTATGGTAGCTTACAGTAGGCTGCTGTGCTTTCAGATAGAATGATGTCCTTGTCCATATGTCCTTGTCACAGACAGGATATGAGCTGAAACAGGATAGCAGTGAGCTCTGAAGTCTTCACTGTGCCTGTGTGTTTCTCAAAGACATTACTGGCAGGTAGCAGTGAGTGACTGTGTTGTTCTTGGGTACTGACTCACAAAAGTAAGAATAAACAGATTGGATATCATCATCAGTGGAGGAAAAATAAGAATGCCCCACATTGCCCTCCTCAGAACGGAGGCTTTCTAGTTTTCCTGAGACCTGCCAGTCTGTCCACATCCAGGGTTCTGTCGCTGCCCAGCCTCACTACAGTCAAAGCTCATGTGGCCCGGAGAAAAGCACTTGACGCACAGCTGGTGCATCTGACAGTGAGCTTTGGTCCAGTGATTAGTGCTTCCACAGACAGCGCACTCATGCTGACGTTTGTGGAACTGTTTACGGGGCCCTCTACATTTAACATGTTTAAGTCATTTAGCAGACGCTCTTATCCAGAGCAACTTACAGTTAGTGCATACGTAACTTTTTTTTTTTCATACCCCCCGTGGGAATCGAACCCACAACCCTGGCGTTGCAAACACCATGCTCTACGAACTGAGCCGGCCATTCCCTCCACTACCCTAGGCGACGCTGGTCCAATTGTGCGCCGCCCCATGGGTCTCCCGGTCGCGGCCGGCTACGACAGAGCCTGGATTCGAACCAGGATCTCTAGTGGCACAGCTAGCACGGCGATGCAGTGCCTTAGACCACTGCGCCACTCACAGACTGAGTATTGCTGAGTATTGCTGACCAGAGCCTTCTCTAACAAAGTCAAAACTTTCTTTAATGTCCCACCCTCAGATACAGATGGTGCCTGGTCTGGTTCACAGCCACATTGAGAAAAAGATGACACATTAGGTCTTTTCACAGGACCCACTCCCTCCTGAGGGCAGTCAAAAACAGCAGCAACCTGCTGTGAAAGTTGTGTTCTACATGCTTTACGTTCCCTTAACAGTTCATCCAACCGATCCTGTACCTCACTGGCTGTCCAGTCACGAATGGGTTTGCTCTTGAACACTTGGGCCAACTCTTTATCAGGACAGTTGCGTACAAACATGACTGCCAACTCTGAGCACTGATTGGGTAAGGTCCTGCCCTCACTCACAAGGTACTGTTCGGCTGCCTCTGCAGCTTTGTTAAGCCTAATCCAGAAATCTATTGGACCCTCATTAGCATATGGTTTGATTGAATAGAAATCAGCTAATGGCATACCTGAGCAGACAGTATCCCCAAAGTGTTGCTTGAAAACACTGAACACCGCCTTAACATCTGTGACAACAAGGTTGTTACGCTTCCAGACTTTGGTCACATCCCGTGCCCTCCCCATGAGCCTAGACATCACCTCCCCAACATTCCCAGACCCAGTGTAACCCCTCTTCTCTAGGTAGACTTCCATTAACTCCTCCCACTCCAGGACAGAGTACTTATCTGAGCCATCACCCCTAAAAAGAGGTGGAGCACTAACATCTGACTTCACAACCAGATTCAGCTTGGACGCATCAATAAAGGTTGACCCACACTGCTCAGGCAGGGGAAACTGCTGGGGTTGGTGAGGGGGACGGGCAGGAGAAAGACTTGAAACCCCAGGCTGCAGTAAACTCGCTCTGATAGATTCTCCTATCTCTGAACCAATCTGCTTAATAAGGTCACTAAGCTGACTCGGAGGCGTCCCATTATCACCGAGTACTGTGGATGATGGTACATCAAAAGACAGAGGTGGGATACCCTGGTCAGGTGGAACAAACAGCCTACCCCTCCCAGTGCTTGCAAACTCAGGACTAGCAAACGCTCTACTCCCAGGAGCTGACTGTACAATTGGTGTAAATGGAAGGACACCCCTCCCTCTACCCACACTAAAATCCCCAGCATAACACGTCTTATGGATTTGAGAATCTTCCATGGCTCAACAGAGCACTAAAATACAATGTAATTTAGTGCATTCAAATACCCCAAAAAATAAATGCAATAAACAAATTCATCCAAAACATACAAATAAGCACGAATACCTGTATCTAATGAATATGCTACATTCACTTTCACTGTTTACAGTATATATTCACTTACAGTAAACCATCAACAAATTCACATGCGCAGGTCGTGCACCTCATCCACATGCACAGCTCCGGCGGTCGGCTTGAGCTGACCAGTCGGCAGGTCACGTAATTAGGACACTGCCACAACTGGAATTCTGATGGTTGGATAATTTTTATTCGACCTGCACACGAAGAGACAACACACAATATGTTAGCTCTTGGTGCAGCCACAGCTCTCGGGCACCTTGCTAGTTGAAGGTCAGGCAAAAGAGAACAGGTGCTGCATGCACACATTCAGTGCCTAACAACACACTATACAATACAAGTAAAATGATATACAACATAATTCTGACAAAATAAATGACATACCTGTACACGAAGAGACAACACACAATAGCTTAGCCCTTGGTGCAGCCACAGCTCTCGGGCACCTGCGTGAGCACATAGAAACTCACTGTCTAATCAGAGACTTCAACACATTAGTTCCCACAATGAGTTCATCATTCTGCCCATCAACAATAAGCACTGGGACTACATAACAGAAGCCATAAAGTTGAATTTTTAAGTCACACATGCCCACTGGGCTAGTTTGTTCCCACCACAACCCACCAGAATGATGTCTGAAGGAGCTAGAAAGTTCCCCTCTACCACTCCTGCCTCCCTCAACCGAGGTACAATATCTGCGCGCAGAGTAGTAGCCATGGACCCACTATCTAACATCCCCTTCAGCTCAACTTGATCCTGTACTAGCACAGTGGTGTAAAACAAACTGTCATTCTGAGTAATTCTCATTGTGTTCTGAAAAATGACTGTGTTGTTCTTGGGTACTGACTCACAAAAGTAAGAATAAACAGATTGGATATCATCATCAGTGGAGGAAAAATAAGAATGCCCCACATTGCCCTCCTCAGAACGGAGGCTTTCTAGTTTTCCTGAGACCTGCCAGTCTGTCCACATCCAGGGTTCTGTCGCTGCCCAGCCTCACTACAGTCAAAGCTCATGTGGCCCGGAGAAAAGCACTTGACGCACAGCTGGTGCATCTGACAGTGAGCTTTGGTCCAGTGATTAGTGCTTCCACAGTCAGCGCACTCATGCTGACGTTTGTGGAACTGTTTACGGGGCCCTCTACATTTAACATGTTTAAGTCATTTAGCAGACGCTCTTATCCAGAGCGACTTACAGTTAGTGCATACGTTATTATTATTTTTCATACCCCCCGTGGGAATCGAACCCACAACCCCGGCGTTGCAAACACCATGCTCTACGAACTGAGCCGGCCATTCCCGCCACTACCCTAGGCGACACTGGTCCAATTGTGCGCCGCCCCATGGGTCTCCCGGTCGCGGCCGGCTACGACAGAGTCTGGATTCGAACCAGGATCTCTAGTGGCACAGCTAGCACTGCGATGCAGTGCCTTAGACCACTGCGCCACTCACAGACTGAGTATTGCTGAGTATTGCTGACCAGAGCCTTCTCTAACAAAGTCAAAACTTTCTTTAATGTCCCACCCTCAGATACAGATGGTGCCTGGTCTGGTTCACGGCCACATTGAGAAAAAGATGACACATTAGGTCTTTTCACAGGACCCACTCCCTCCTGAGGGCAGTCAAAAACAGCAGCAACCTGCTGTGAAAGTTGTGTTCTACATGCTTTACGTTCCCTTAACAGTTCATCCAACCGATCCTGTACCTCACTGGCTGTCCAGTCACGAATGGGTTTGCTCTTGAACACTTGGGCCAACTCTTTATCAGGACAGTTGCGTACAAACATGACTGCCAACTCTGAGCACTGATTGGGTAAGGTCCTGCCCTCAATCACAAGGTACTGTTCGGCTGCCTCTGCAGCTTTGTTAAGCCTAATCCAGAAATCTATTGGACCCTCATTAGCATATGGTTTGATTGAATAGAAATCAGCTAATGGCATACCTGAGCAGACAGTATCCCCAAAGTGTTGCTTGAAAACACTGAACACGGCCTTAACATCTGTGACAACAAGGTTGTTACGCTTCCAGACTTTGGTCACATCCCGTGCCCTCCCCATGAGCATAGACATCACCTCCCCAACATTCCCAGACCCAGTGTAACCCCTCTTCTCTAGGTAGACTTCCATTAACTCCTCCCACTCCAGGACAGAGTACTTATCTGAGCCATCACCCCTAAAAAGAGGTGGAGCACTAACATCTGACTTCACAACCAGATTCAGCTTGGACGCATCAATAAAGGTTGACCCACACTGCTCAGGCAGGGGAAACTGCTGGGGTTGGTGAGGGGGACGGGCAGGAGAAAGACTTGAAACCCCAGGCTGCAGTAAACTCGCTCTGATAGATTCTCCTATCTCTGAACCAATCTGCTTAATAAGGTCACTAAGCTGACTCGGAGGCGTCCCATTATCACCGAGTACTGTGGATGATGGTACATCAAAAGACAGAGGTGGGATACCCTGGTCAGGTGGAACAAACAGCCTACCCCTCCCAGTGCTTGCAAACTCAGGACTAGCAAACGCTCTACTCCCAGGAGCTGACTGTACAATTGGTGTAAATGGAAGGACACCCCTCCCTCTACCCACACTAAAATCCCCAGCATAACACGTCTTATGGATTTGAGAATCTTCCATGGCTCAACAGAGCACTAAAATACAATGTAATTTAGTGCATTCAAATACCCAAAAAAATAAATGCAATAAACAAATTCATCCAAAACATACAAATAAGCACGAATACCTGTATCTAATGAATATGCTACATTCACTTTCACTGTTTACAGTATATATTCACTTACAGTAAACCATCAACAAATTCACATGCGCAGGTCGTGCACCTCATCCACATGCACAGCTCCCATACCTGTATCTAATGAATATGCTACATTCACTTTCACTGTTTACAGTATATATTCACTTACAGTAAACCATCAACAAATTCACATGCGCAGGTCGTGCACCTCATCCACATACACAGCTCCGGCGGTCGGCTTGAGCTGACCAGTCGGCAGGTCACGTAATTAGGACACTGCCACAACTGGAATTCTGATGGTTGGATAATTTTTATTCGACCTGCACACGAAGAGACAACACACAATATGTTAGCTCTTGGTGCAGCCACAGCTCTCGGGCACCTTGCTAGTTGAAGGTCAGGCAAAAGAGAACAGGTGCTGCATGCACACATTCAGTGCCTAACAACACACTATACAATACAAGTAAAATGATATACAACATAATTCTGACAAAATAAAAGACATACCTGCACACCACGAGACAACACACAATAGGTTAGCCCTTGGTGCAGCCACAGCTCTCGGGCACCTGCGTGAGCACATAGAAACTCACTCAAACACTGCCCCAAATACTCCCGAGTTACAACAGGTACCCTAATTAGCGAGCTCGGTGAAAGTTGTTAACATACATCTTTATATTGTCCACATTGTAACAAAACCTGTAGTTGCGTAACAGCACTTTGTGTAACTTTACCACAGTTTTATATTGACAAATTACGGCGCCAAGGACAACATACCTTGCTAGTTGAAGGTCAGGCAAAAGAGAACAATAAGCGGGTACATAAATACAGATAACCCGCGATGGACCAAACCAAAATATACACAACTTTTACAATTAGGTGTATTTGCAATATAGATACATAAAAATGTTTGTACACCAAAAAATAACATTAGCTATGCAGCTGTAATTAAATAAAGAAACCACATTGAATATTATTATTATTAACTTATTAACATCCCCTCTTGACCTGGCCTACTTGAACTGTCCTTGTGTGCAATTTGGTGCATAATCTAGGGGAACAACATCACACTACTACACATATAATTCAAGTCATACCTTTATTGTCATTCATGCTCTTATTTTTAACCTAGTAGTTTTGCAAAAGTGTAACCTGCGTCAATTCTAGGAAATGTTGGAATAACGTGCTTAAGAGGAGCCCTGACACGCACAACAGGATAACACAACTACCACATTTTCAATTGACAATCATTGATTTAAATGGATGTGGTCAATAGATTTGTATAGGCATATATACTAATTTAATTTAACTTGTAAGCCAAGGTTGGATTAGTAGGTCTATGCAACATGCACCTGGATAACCGCGTCATGAATCGGAACGGGCTCCAACGTCCTCATATACACATTATGACAAAATAAAGATCTTAATATTTCACGAAATAAAGACATAGAAGAAAACAGGTTCTAGAAACTCAATTTCTCCATGGCAATAGAATGTAAACATGTAAATTGCGCCAAACATATCCAAATATCGCCTACAACTCAATTCTCAGCGCAGCATATTGGACGACTCCACAGGCATTGATCATTCGCGACTTTAAGTCATTCCTGTTATCTCTAGAGCATCCCGTATATTTATAGCGCTGCATTTCGTCCCCCTCTGACCATGGATAGGGTTGGGAGCATTCCTGAGTTCACTTATGGTCCCACTAAGGTAATCTTAGGAGATATTCCTTTTGGCATACTGTAAATGCCTGTGCATAATGTACCTAATAAAGCATAATTATTTTAATTATCTTCAAAGGAATTCTGTAGAAGCAGCCTTTATTTTCAGACTCTGCAGGCCTGCTGGGAGGAAGCATATTACAATAAACAGGTAAGATTCATCCCACAAAAACAGTAACCACAGAAAAAAAGAGATAGATTTAATCCCAAAACAAGAGTTTTATTTCAAGACAGTTTAGAGAAGATGGTCATAAGAGTTTTTAATATCACTTGCAAATTGTGAGACATGAGCAGTTGTGAAATGTTGCGAGAGGCCCTTCTGAAAGCACATTATATGGTCTTTAGTGGCACGGTCTCACACCTTACCTCATCTTGCAGAAGAAGCTCATGGTCCACTATCTGCTGCTCCAGAGTCGAGGCCAGGTCTCGCCCCATGTCACCATGGAGCACATGAGCGACTGGCTGGTGTCTCAGGGCAAAAAATCCCTTAGGGAGAGGTGAGTACCACGTCAGCTCTCACCTTCACTGCCATTCTCTGTCACCAGCAGCACTCCAGGAGGTGTGGGTAAAATAAACAACAGATAAATAGGAAGCCAGGAAAGTTTAAATGCTTTGTGTTTTATTTGAAGGGTGTGGAAGGAAACCCTGGAGGAGGGGAACGAACTCGCTCGGCTGGTAAGAGAATGAGAGTTAGAGACTTAGACTATCAGTCAGTGAGCTCCTTTCTAGCCTTTCAACAACTAGTCAGTACAGCAGAATATATCTGTTGTGAAATTACACTAATGGGACTTCCTGTTTCCTACGGCAGACCTGGGAAGTAAACACCTGCCTAAAAATGATTGACATGGAGCACAAGGCTGTCTGCAAGCTCCGCCGCTCTATGCACACCACCTCTCCAGCTGGCGCTGACATGTGAGTTCCATGTACTGCCCTGCATACAGCTTGCTCCATTCATCTACACATCTGGAGCTATGCAGAAAATAACTAGGGCAGTGTTCTCTGTGTGAACATTGCACATCGTTTAGCTTTCTCTGCTGCTTTTTGTTGATTTCAGCGACCCCAAGGTCCACATCATCGTGGAGAGAGCTGTGAGGAGCATTCTGGACAAGCTGTCCAATAAGCCCTGTAGCAACCTGCTCAGCCCATCCCAGGTGGTGGTGGAGCTGGTGCCCAGGATCCTCCTGGCCCTGTGGCTTCAGCCAGAGGAAGGCCATTCAGATCACCCCATCCTCCTAAGCGGGATGGCTGTGAGTATGGTGGTGGCCGTAGGGGAGAAGCTCTCCAACACGTTGAAGGCCTCTTCTCCTCACACCCCTTTCTCCCGGGCTGCTGCTTTTGACTCTGTGAGGTCGATCCTCGGGAGAATCAGCCAGTCCTTCTCCCTGGATGACCTCAAGACCCCTTTTTTTATGAGCTCTGTCTGTGCCTTTGTGGCGGACGAGGTGAAAAGCTACTTCCAGCCTACTGCAGACACCCTGCGAGTTCCCCCTGTCCTAGTGGTGGCCTTCTCCACCACACTACCAGCTGATATCCAAGCAGGTGAGTAGCACTCATAGAAAGCACTCTGACAGATGCCTTTTGTCATGACATCCTGGTGCCTTGTAGTAGTAGAGCCAATCAGGATTTTAATTGTCACCCCTAACACAGATGCAGACCAGGCTTCTTCCCACCTGGAGGTTGTGGAAATCCCGCATAACACAGAGGCAGACCCAGCTTCTTCCCACCCGGAGGTTGTGGACATCACCCCTAACACAGAGAAAGACCCGACTTCTGCCCACCTGGAGGTTGAGGGATTCACCCCTAACACAGAGTTTGACCCAGCTTCTCCCCACCTAGATGTTGTTGACATCACCCGTAGCAGAGAGGAAGACCCGGCTTCTTCCCACATAGTGGTTTTGGACATCACCCCTAACACAGAGGCACACCTGGCTTCTTCCCACCTGGAGGTTGCTGACAAAACCCCTAACACAGAGGCACACCTGGCTTCTTCCCATCAGGAGCTTGTGGACATCACCCCAAACACAGAGGCAGACCCGGCTTCTTCCCACCTAGAGATTGCGGACATCAACCCTAACAAAGAGGCACACCTGGCTTCTTCCCACCTGGAGGTTGTGAACGTCACCCCTAACACAGAGGCTGAGACGGCTTCTACCCACCTGAAGTTTGTGGACATCACCCCTAACACAGAGACAGACCCTGCTTCTTCCCACCGTATGGTTGTTGACATCACCCATAACTCAGAGGCAGACCCAGCATCTTCCCACTTGGAGGTTGTGGACATCACACCTAACACAGAGGCAGACCCGGCTTCTTCTCACCTGGAGGTTGTGGACATCACCCCTAACAAAGAGGCACACCTGGCTTCTTCCCACAAGGAGCTTGTGGACATCACCCCTAACACAGAGGCTGAGACGGCTTCTTCCTATCAGGAGGTTGTGGAAACCACCCCTAACACAGAGACAGACCCGGCTTCTTCCCACCTGGAGCTTGTGGACATCACCCCAAACACAGAGGCAGACCCGGTTTCTTCCCACCTACAGATTGCGGACATCAATTCTAACAAAGAGGCACACCTGGCTTCTTCCCACCTGGAGATTGTGAACATCACCCCTAACAAAGAGGCAGAGCCAGCTTCTTCCCACCTGGAGGTTGTGGACATCATCACTAACACAGAGGCAGACCCAGCATCTTCCCACCTGGAGGTTGTGGACATCACCCCTAACACAGAGGCAGACCCGGCTTCTTCCCACCTGGAGCTTGTGGACATCACCCCAAACACAGAGGCAGATCCTGCTTCTTCCCACCTGGAGTTTGTGGACATCACCCCTAACACAGATGCAGACCCGGCTTCTTCCCACCTAGAGGTTGTGGACATCACCCCAAACACAGAGGCAGATCCTGCTTCTTCCCACCTGGAGCTTGTGGACCTCACCCCTAACACAGATGCATACCCTGCTTCTTCACTCTTGGAGGTTGTGGACGTCACACCTGAAGAAAAGCCTCTCATGGTGGCCGTCTACGCCACTCTGCCATCTGACATCCAAGCAGGTGAGTAAGACTTATAGAAAGCACTCTGACAGGTGCCGTTCATCATGATAACATGTAAAGTGTTGGTCCCATGTTTCATGAGCTGAAATAAAAGATCCCATTCAACTGGCCAGTGTTTAGAACCTACGGTTTGCATTTATTTACATTCTGTCCCGCTTTTGTCCCTTTCCAGAGGATGTTGCTGTGGTCACCCTGGACGTCACCCCACACGTCACCAAGGACGTGACCCTGGATGTTCCATGCAGGGCGAGGAAAGGGGCAGTCCAGCGTTTTTTTTGCAGGCTTTGGAGGGCAGTGTGCTGCTGCGCTTGCCACAAGGAAGAGGAGGAACAATATTAATTATTCATTAGACCAGAAACAGGATTGAACCATAGACCATTAAATTCTTTGCATTATAGTTGCCTTCAATTCTGATTTTCTTCTGTTTAATTCTTAATTAATTTCAGAACATTTCTCTAAACTTTGTGGAGTAGGTTGTATAAATAAGTGGGAAACATCCCAATCCCAATTTTAATGCTTTTAATAATTAACATTTATTTCATTTTTTTTAGATGTATTATTTGACAAAAAAGTGGAGGGCGCGACAAAAAAACTTTAATCATCATAGAAAACTCTTGCTCACTATTAAAAATGCATTGTTTTATTTAAGCAAGGTTAAAATATTAACGTTTCGGCCTAGTCTATGACGATATGCAAGTTGTGTTTGCCCAGTTAAAGGGGGACCCAGACTCACCCTGGTTCTTGAGGGTTGCAGACACTGAATAATTATCATTTGAAATAAATGGCACTTTTCAAGTCTTGACTAAAAATCTTTAATGAATATGAATTTAAATACAATTGACTTGAGGATCAGAGCAGGCAGGCTGACTGGCTTGCCCTGAAGGCCCTCTGCCTCTACCTCTGTGTGGTTAATCTCAGCCAAGAGGTTGTATGGGTTGTCTGTCTCTCTCTGGGTGTGAATCACTATCACTATGACCTCTCGCTCCGCCTGCCCGTTGGCCTGATTAGAAGGCTTCCCCTCTCATTCCTTGTTCACAGGAGCAGGGGTGATGGCATCCGGGGTAACCTCCTCCTCTCCTGTATCTAACCCATCTTTCTGGCTGTGAGTTCGACTGAGGTCACTCGTTCTCTCTCCCAGGGTGTTGGATAGTTCCTCCTCCTCTGTGTCTTGTGTATTTTCTACATTGTAGAATAATAGTGAAGACATCAAAACTATTAAATAACACATATGGCATCATGTAGTAACCAAAAACGTGTTACACATATCAAAATATATTTCAGATTTGAGATTCTTCAAAGTAGCCACCCTTTGCCTTGATCACAGCTTTGTACATACAGAATAATACGAAATGTTCTGAGACCAGGTTGCGCTTTCACCTCCCCCGGTAAGAGGGGAATAAGGCAACCTCAGAGTTACATTCAAGGATACTTTATTGACACACACGGATGAAATGGACATGGAAAGGTAGTGGAATGATAGTGGTCCTGTAATGGACAGATAACAGGGGTAATGAATATGCACAATAACTGATAGCACAAGTAGAGCAACAACACTATTAACAAAGGAAGGGCTCTATTAATGGCATAATGCTACCTGCGGAGTATTACACAACACAGTAAAACACAGAGAGGCAACTTACAATAGGCAATGGTAGTAAATATAAAGAACAACAAGTAAGAATGATATACATGTTACAAACTCACTTTGTGCACGTACACTATCCCACGGTATCTCTGTGCATTCAAATTGTCATCGATAAAATGCAATTGTGTTCATTGTCTGTAGCTTATGCCTGCCCATACCATAACCCCACTGCCACCATGGAGCATTCACAACGTTGACATCAGCCAACAGCTCGCCCATACGCTGCTTTACAAGTGGTCTGAAGTCGTGAGGCCAGTTAGAAGTACTGCCAAATTCTCTAAAGCCGCCTTGGCTTATGGTTGAGAAATTAACATAAACGTATCTGTTAACAGCTCTGGTGGACATTCCTGCAGTCCGTAAGCCAATTGCATGCTGCCTCAAAACTTGAAACATCTGTGCATTGTGTTGTGTGACAAAACTGCACATTTTAGAGTGGCATTTTATTGTCCTCAGCACAAGGTGCACCTGTGTAATTATCATGCTGTTTAATCAGCTTCTTGATATGCCATATTTGTCAGGTGGATGGATTATCTTGGCAAAGGAGAAATGCTCGCTTACAGGGATGTAAACAAATTTGTGTACACAATTTGAGAGAAATAAGCTTTTTGTGCGAATGGAACATTTCTGGGATTTTTATTTCAGCTCATGAAACATGGGACCAACACTTTACATGTTGCGTTTATATTTTTGTTCAGTGTAGTTATTAGGTTGGGAGATTGGGATCCTATCTGGGCTAGCTAAAGCCATTGTAGTGTATTAAGATTATGATGGTGTTAAATGTTTTTCATGAAGAAATGGAATGTTGTTTATGTTAGTATCAAGAGGGAATGTTTTAGGTGTAACGTCACATACAACAGACCGGAAGTGTGTTGTAGACAGGGGAGACTGGTGATTGGCCAGAAGAGGGAGCATCATTGGTTATAAATAGGGGGGAAAACGAAGGAGAGGGCAGAACGAGCAGCCATTCTGAGGCGTCACTCTCCGGGTGTCATGTCACCTGTCACTCATGCTGAAGCTTGTGGTCTGAATAAACCTTATGATCAACGTTCAGTATGAGCAGACTCCTTTTGTTCATCAGCAATAATTGCCACCACTCACTCGATACGACAAATGGCGAGCTTGCCAGGAGGGGTCTGCACTTCTCCTCTGCTGCATTTGGAGCCGCCAAGCTAACTCAAGCTGACTTCGGTCTGGAGTCATGACCAGACCAAACACAGCTAAGTTGTTAGTTTTGTTACTGCTTATGTACACTGGAGGAATGTACCATTACGACCGTGCTTCGGGTGGCGTTTTTGCTGATGACTGAGGGGTCTGGCTAATCATTATACAATTTTAAAAACAGCGCAAAAGTGGTTAGAGTTTATGGATTGTTTATAGAGATGTGTTGCTTGAATAGTAAGTCAAGAACAGTCGGGCCAAGATATGTATACAATTTTAGAGCATTGCAGGTTTAGATAAGCCCTCGTGACGAACGAGGCGACCGCAGGGTGGGCCACAAAAGCCTGGAAACGCATTAGGAGTTTTCAGGTCAGTCTGGGACTGGGGTTGGTGGGAAATTTTCTTGGGGGTTGGCTGCTCATCTTCTGTCCGACGGGATATTTGCGTGGGTGGAACTGCTCATTTAAATAGCCATACTCACGGCAGAATAAATTTAGGACAAACGAAACAGTAATTAAAGACGCAATGCGGGTTTTGTTACAGGTTGTAGGCCGCAGTTGGCTAAAGGCTAATGCTAATGCTAAATGCTAAATGTGTGTTGTGTCACATTGTACCTAAAGCTAATGCTAATGCTAAATGCTAGATGTGTGTTGTGTCACATTGTACCTAAAGCTAATGCTAATGCTAATTGCTAAATGCTAATTGTGTTGCGTGCTACATGATAATCTTAACCTTAGAGGTCCACTGCGATGGATTCAAGCCTCTTAAACTTGTTTGTATGTGGGGGGAACTGAAAGTTCTACGCAAATGTGAGCTCTGTTATGTGTAATTGTGAGTATAACGTATAAAATAGTGAAGCTGTAGCGTAATGCTATCTTTCTATTGTATGGCAAGCATGGGATTAAATGGATGTGCGCATGCGCTTGATTTTACGGGGCTAAAACTACGACATGAGGTTGTGCTAAGCCTACAAAACACTGCATTATGGGTAAAGGTCATAGGTCCCATCTGGGGTTACCCTGCAGGGGGAGACAGAGGAACACACAGACAAAGAGAAATTTTAACACGAGTATTCTAGTTTAAACGGCGGCTGGTTAAAGATGAAACTTGTTTTGTGACCTATTGAATTTATAAATTAAATATATGTTGACGGAGTATAATTAATTGAATTAAATGACGGATTAAAATAAAATAAAAATGTTTTTGAGCGATCTATTTAGTTCTGAGGTTAGTCTTAGAGTGAATAATGGGTGAACGAAGGAATATTGAATATGGTTGAAATAACTCAGTGATTGCATTAACTACTAAAATGTGATTCTGTGTCTCTGTTTTTCTGTCATATGAGTGGAGCAATACGATACGACAGGAGAGAGGAGGGGCTAACGTGTGACTGACGTGCGTCACGTGACAAGGTGTGACGAGGCAGAGGATCAGATATCAGGCTAGTTCACAAAATCATCCTAACAAAATATGTGATGTTATGACGATTTTACATAGGCTTGGCAAATGATTCATTAAAAATTGCATTTTGGAGCCTCTGTGTATCACTGGGGTTTGATTGGAATTGTGTTGGAAATCAAGGACTGACATTATTCTGTAAATGTAAGATAATTAGGTGCTGATAGAGCAAGGGGTTATGGGAATTGTAGTATTGAAGGGTTACAGGCTTTGTTTATGGGTATTTTAGTCTGAAGTTGACTACTTGCATTGGATGGGTTGTGGTAAGATAGTCAACACTAATTGATAAATTGGTGACATAGGATATAGGAATAAAAATTGGTTTTAATTATTCAGGATTTTTAATGGATTTATTAAAAAAAAAAAAAAAAAAAAAGTTGTTAAATTATATTAATAATTAGAGGGGGGAAGCCATAGGCTATACAGTCTAAAATAAAATAATTCACAATAAAGGAATATAAAAGGGTTGATATAGGGGAAAAAATAGTAATCCTTTAATTAAAGTAGTGTTAGAAAAACTAATGGCAGAAGTTAGTACACCTTTCTCACATACGGATTCAGTAAAAAGTACAGCTTAGGGATGTTTATCCTCAGCTTCCGGTGATCATCCAGCAGGGTGATTGTTGCATCAGAGATGAAGACGAATAATAGATAGAGGACAAGCAGAAATAACGATAAAGATGAATCCAAAACTCCAGAAGGAAGGAAACGAGATGTCTGGAAGAGAAGAGTGAGGTTAAGGAGGATGGAACTTAAAGAAGATGAGGACGATGAAGATGAGAGTGATTGAGAAGAGGTCATGGGTGGATATGACTCTGTGATCAGAAGGAAGTTGGCAAGAGAGGAAAGAAGAAGGATACTAGAGATTTGATCTCTGATGGAAGTTGAAGGAAGAAGGATACACGAGATTTGATCTCTGATGAAAGCAAAGATGAAGAAAGCGATGAAGATTTGGAGATTAAAGGTGCTTTATGTTCAAGAGGATTTTGTCCTACAAGGACTGGCACAGAAGAAATAGAAGGAGATATAGACCGATGTTTATCATGCCTGGATAAAGCAAATAGTTTAGAAGAAGTAACACAGCTGAAGATACAGAAGAGGAGAAACTGCTGAGAGGATCCCAAGAATTGGAGAAGAAGAAAGAACAGGACGAAGAAACTCTGAGAACTCAATCATACAACGGGTGGAGAAGAGAAGCTTTGGTTATGAAGAATCAGAGTGAACCAAATCAACAATCACTGCTACAGCTTCAACTGAACAATATCAAATGCAATTGTACCAGCCAAGGGGGGTACCAGATGTTCCATATCCACAGCCAGTTTCTGGACAGACACAGAATTGGAGAGGAAGAGGACGAGAAGAAATAGAAGGAGGAGGAAGATTTCAGCTACACTTTCAGCAACTTTCAGAAGACTGTTATAATTGTGGACAGATTGGGTACTTTACCTGTGATGAAAATGCGTCAGGAGGAAACAACAGAGGAAGATAAAGGAGCAAGTGAAGATCACCTGTTAGTGCCTAGAAGATCCGGAAGGGGGGTATCAGCTGAGAGCATCGATTAGAGAAGAAGAGAAAATAGCTAACAATTGAAGTAAAAACAACCGACCATTAGAAGTGATGGTGAATAGTGGAAAAACTTATCTGGGTTCAGCCTAAAGAGGTTACACATCTCACTAATTGATAACTAATTAGGATAGGGATTTGAGGTAGTAAAACAGTTAATTACTCTTAAGGTACTAATATTAGAAGATACTGTTATTGCAGTATTGGAAAGAGATGCATTGTTTATCCTGGGTTACATTCTTACACTAAGGGATTTCAGGCTAGGCTAAAAGGTGTTTAGTTTGCCAAGTCTGTGTGTAATGAGTCAGAAGCAGGTGGGGAACTTTCCCAATCACATATTCTAAAAATTTGGTGGTAAAGGGATTTTGTGAATAAATCAGTGGAAAAGGTTTTTAAAGGTTATGAGAGAAAAGATTAGATTAAAATAAGTTAGGAGGACTGGGTTGAAGGAACTCTAAGACAGTAAGCTAAGTTTCAAAGTTAGTAGTAAGAGAGAGAACAATGGTGAAGGACACTTTAGAGTAGGGAGATCAAGGTAATTATAGGTGTATTTTTTTTTATAATCAAAAGTTTGAAAGTCAGGGATTATAGAGAGGACTGAGATTTGGGGAAAAAGTGACACTAGTGGTGATAGATGGAAGTACAAGCAAAGACAACTTTTCTTTGGGGAAAAACTAGGAGTAACTAAGGACATTAACACTTCAGTCTATTATAACAACAGTGAGAAGCAATTTAACTCTTTCAACATTGATAGTTATTAAAGCCATAAATATATCGCATTTGATTATAAGGGAACCAATAGCTCCAGTGCCAATTTTAGGGTTAGGATGGGGACGTTTCTCCCCCATGGAGAAATAATTATGGAGAAGAAGTATACTTATCTAGGGCAAGCATTAGAATTTGTTCCGGTTAAGAATTATTGGTTAAAAGGCTATGTAATTCATAAAGTAACGCTTATGATGGAAGAGTTGAGGTCTGTTGTAGCCTCCACAGTCATTGAGGGAGTTCAGGAGGAGTAGGTTACAGTAGCCACTCCAACAGTAGATAATACACAGAGGATAACGGGAACTTTCGCACTAGAAGTAATTAAGGTTAATACATCAACTACTTTAATGGTAACTTTGGAAGGGATTAATGATACAATGGCAATAAGCAAATGTAGGAAGTATGACACCGACAACAACTTTTCTGAAATTAAAGGGGGTAGCAAGACGAATAGGGTTAAAATAGGAGAACAGATAGTAGTAGAGAGAATATAGATTTATCATGGAGGACAGGATGAGGTCTTTGATTTTAATGACAGACAAGGAGAGGTATCTGCAGTACCGCTCGTTAGGGAAGAGAGAAACTAAAGGGAGTGGTTTGATTCTTCTGTTGTGAAAATTAGAGATAGATGGGCAGGTTCCAGCAGCTCATTCTGTAAGATCAGGGAGGAATCTGGAGGGTCCATGTCTGTTGAGAATTCCAGAATCAAACATGTTAGAGACGGTCGTTCGACCTCTATCAAGTATGTGTCAATCTTATGCGTTGTCATGACTGTTGTATCAGCAGCAACAGTCAGTAACAGATAAAATAATGTCGTTGTCAAAACATTTGTTTAAGCCTAGGTTTAGGTGGTATTGGGTTAAGTGAATTAACTTGGGTGCATTTGTTAGATGGAAAGTAAAATCAGGTAACAGCGTACCTGAAGCATTTGAGGTGAAACCAGTGAGGGCTAAAAGTTGTTTGTTCTAATAAAACATATGAGGTAAGGGGTATGTTTATGGGAATATCAGATTGTGATGTTATATGCATGACCTTAAGGGTAGTAATGAGAAATATGTTACTTTTTATGTACCAGGTAGTAGGAACAGCAGGACTTTGATGGTTAAAAGATTAGCTTTTGCCTGACAATGTGACTATGGGGAATTTTAGAGATATTTGGAGGGTTTGTGGTGATAAAGCATATATATTCTTACATTATGGATGGACAGGATGTTGTTACATGTCAACGTTGAAGCTTCCATATGAGGTTTCTACCATTATAAGAGGGATAGCACTGGACACAGCTAAATCTAGGGATGAAAGAGACATGAAGACATGTCATAGTCTTCAAGCCTATCATTGAAGGATGAATCTAAGGGAGAAGGGGGGACTTTTTCCATGGTATGGTGTAACATTTGGGAAGATCATATTGATAATATTAGTAGATACTTTGAGTCCAGATAGTTCAGATATTATAACTAGGGTTATATATGCATTGAAAATATAAGGGAGGCATTTGGGAAATCTGAGAGAGCAGAAGTCAGCGAAATCTTGGTTGCAAGATCAGGTAGGCCAGTAGGGGCAGTGATGGGTTACATTTAATGGCAGCTTTGATAACACTGTGTGATGTTTGTAATTTGTTACTGACCTTTGAGAAAGCTATGATATTGAGCTAGGTTGGAGAGTGATTCCTGGAGACAACACGCAGATGCCGGTGTTGACTGTTCCTGATCTGGATAAAGATGGACAAGTGGAACTGAATGGATAAATATCATTTTTGATTATTGGATGATTTTTCAATTTTTTTTTTTTCAATATTAGGGTGATGTTGGTATGATTTATGAATCAAAGGGGGGAATGGGTTTATGTGATTCATGCATCATTTATATATCATTTCTATATTCTTAGGTGATATTGATGTTCAATTTGAAAGTGTTTGTTTTGCAAAAGATACTGTTTGGTTTCTTTTCTTTTCTTCCAGAAGCATTTGGGGAACATATGGAGATTGAAATACTCAAACAGGGACAATATGAAGGGACAATATGAAGGGACAATATGACTGGAGGAGATGAAACAAGGAGGGTGTGGCCGATTCCATCATCAACAGTCCATTGGAAGAGGAGACTACGGGGAGATGAAGTGTAGTGGACTACATTCCAGTGTCTGCAATGAAATATAGCCATGTGTAATACATAATTGTGTCATATTCTTAGGTATTAATTTTTGTAGAATGATGTTTGATGTTATTGAATACATGTGAGGAACTTAGATGTTTTTGTTTATTTCGGTGATGTTTAGGGACAGAGAGGCTAGGCAGGGAGAGGTTCACTGTACGGTCCAATGGGTTGACCAGCCTTACAAGTGGATGTTTTTGGATAGGATTTTGTTTGCAGGGGCTTACATGTGTATTTAATTGCATCATAGTTTCAAATGCATTTACATGGTTTATGAGGTTATCTGGAGTACCGAAGGTGGTTGCCTGGGGCAGAGGGACCGTAAGAGAATTTTACTGTCTTGATTGATGGATGGAAGGTTGCCGGACAGTTTTTCGCTCTTACACTCCATAGAGATTTGTTCATATTTCATAGTAATGTATTCACACTTCATAAACAGTTATTGCATAGAAAGGTATTTACACTCTAGAGAAGAATGTTTTTGGTTTAATGTTAAAGATACTCAATAAGAAATTGTTACTGGTCATAATCCTATTCTGTTTGTTTTCGAGACGTTTAGTTTGTCTCGAAAGGGGGGAATATGTAGTGTATTAAGATTATGATGGTGTTAAATGTTTTTCATGAAGAAATGGAATGTTGTTTATGTTAGTATCAAGAGGGAATGTTTTAGGTGTAACGTCACATACAACAGACCGGAAGTGTGTTGTAGACAGGGGAGACTGGTGATTGGCCAGAAGAGGGAGCATCATTGGTTATAAATAGGGGGGAAAACGAAGGAGAGGGCAGAACGAGCAGCCATTCTGAGGCGTCACTCTCCGGGTGTCATGTCACCTGTCACTCATGCTGAAGCTTGTGGTCTGAATAAACCTTATGATCAACGTTCAGTATGAGCAGACTCCTTTTGTTCATCAGCAATAATTGCCACCACTCACTCGATACGACACCATCTTCATGGTTAGTAGTATGACAGAGAAAATATAACAAGACAAATTTAAACATCACAAATCTGAGGGGGCAAGTGACCCTGTGCCCCCTTTGGGCATGACGTCTCTGCTATCAACCACATCATTCTGTCTTCGTGAATATTAAAAACAGACACATTCATTCAGGTCTGCTACTGGTCCTACCATATAGATCAGGGATGGACAATTCCAGTCCTTGGGGGTCGGAGGGGTGTCACACTTTTTCCCCATCCCTAGCAAACACAGATTATTAAACGTATTGCATTCTAAACTGAAACCCATGAGTACTTGATTATTAGAGTCAAACGTGTTAGCTGGGGCTGGGGAAAAAGTGTAACACCAATCAGGTCCCGAGGACTGGAGTTGCCCATCCCTAATATAGATGCTCTGTTTGCACGCATCGAGGGATGTGGTGAGTGACAGTGGAGACAAGGGAGCACACAGAAACAGCTTTGTCCTTTTAGAAAGTCGTCATAATCCTTAAATAAATATGATATGTATGCAAGAAATGCAGAGCCACTTCCAAAAACATATTGACAGAGTCTAGTATCTAGTAATCTAATCAATTAGTTTTCAACCCCTTTGTTATGGCAAGCCTAAATAAGCTCAGGAGTAAAAATGTGCTTAACAAGTCACATAATCAGTTAGATGGACTCACTATGTGTGCAATAATAGTGATTTTTGAACGACTACATAATCTCTGTACCCCACACATGCAATTATCTATCAGGTCCCTCAGTCGAGCAGTGAATTTCAAACATAGATTCAACCATGAAGACCAGGGAGGTTTTCCAATGCCTCGCAAAGAAGGGCACCTTTTGGTAGATGGGTACAAAAAAAGCAGACATTGAATATTCCTTTGAGCATGGTGAAGGTATTAATTATGCTTTGGATGGTGTATCAATACACCCAGTCACCACAAAAATACAGGTGTCCATCCTAACTCAGCTGACAGAGAGGAAGGAAAACGCTCAGGGATTTCACCATGAGGCCAATGGTGGCTTTAAAACAGCTGCTTTGATAGGAGAAAACTGAGGATGAATCATCAACATTGTAGTTACTCCACAATACTAACCTGATTGACAGAGTATGCACTCACTAACTGTAAGTCGCTCTGGATAAGAGCGTCTGCTAAATGACTAAAATGTAAATGTAAAAGAAGGAAACCTGTACATGCATTGTGTTTGCAATCAGGCACTAAAGTAAAACTGCAAATAATGTGGCAAAGAAATGAACTTTATGCCCTGAATACAAAGCGTAATGTTTGGGGCAAATCCAACACAACACATCACTGAGTACCACTCTTCATATTTCCAAGCATGGTGGTGGCTGCATCATGTTATGGGTATGCATGTCATTGGCAAGGACTAGATACTTTTCTAGGATAAAAATAAACGGCATAGAGCTAAGTACAGGCAGATTCCTAGAGGAAAACCTGGTTCAGTCTGCTTTCCAACAGACACTGGGAGACAAATTCCCTCTTCAGCAGGACAATAACCTAAAAACACAAGGCCAAATATTCACTGGAGTTGCTTACCAAGACGACATTGAATGTTTCTGAGTGGCTTAGTTACAGTTTTGACTTAATTCGGCTTGAAAACCTATGGCAAAAAAAAAATGGCTGTCTATATAATGTATATTGCATATATTTTACAATCCAGTTGTGCAAAGCTCTTGGAGATTTACCCAGAAAGACACAGCTTTAATCGACTCAGGGGTGGGAATACTTATGTAAATGAGATATTTCTGTATGTAATTTCCAATACATTTGCAAAAATTTCAAAAGCGTGTTTTCACTTTGTCATTATGGGGTATTGTGTGTAGCTGCGTGAGAGAAAATATTATAATTGAATCCATTTTGAATTCAGGCTGTAAGAAAACAACATGTGGAATAAGTTAAGGGGTATGAATACTTTCTGAATGCACTGTATATCTGCAAGAAAGTGATAAATAAGTGACTGTTTGAAAGGGGGTCATATAAACATTGCCTTATTTATATTTTTACATATAACATAAAGTTAATTCTGTCTGAAATAGTCATGCTATAATGGGCGTCGTTTCTCAGACCAAATTTCCATTCTGGCTCAAACAAAGCAATCTGATCATGCTCCAGTCAAAAACAGCTATAGGGAATGCCTATACATTGTCCAATCTCCTTCCACACATTGATTTCATCTTTATTCAGAAAGAAACAAACTTGAAATTAAGTGTTGTTTCAGTGTCTTGTTGCAGGTTGTGCAATGTTCAAAAGTGTGTGAGAGAAAAAGCATTAACTTGTGTGTGTGGTGTCAAGTGTGGATGGTCCTATGTATGCAAATAGCCGAGATTGGATATTTCAGCACCATGGACAGCAGCGACATTGGGATAGCGAGATCTGTAATTCAGCAACACATGACACTGGATAGTGGCTGTCTCAGGTGAAGTTGGCATTGGGAAAATCCCATCTAATGGGAAACGAGGCATAGGAGGCAAAAAGACTGAAGGAGAAGACTCCCACAGGAACTCTTGGCTTAACTGTTCTGCCACATTCATTTCAAATGTTAAATTTTTCGATTTGTAAATAAAAGGGAACACATCTGCAAATAATGTAAACTGACTTTTCTAACTACACTGTACAGCTTTAGTGTGTCTGTGCGTCATAGGTACAACTGCAAGCAATTCGCTTCTCAAATCCTTCTCAAATGTCTGTTTAATGTGAGAAATAAAATGAAAAACAACTGTTAGACTATTACAATGCGTACTGTCATGAATTATTACTATTCCCAACAAGACAATGAAGTGATGGTCTTTACCCGCCATGGAGACTTATAAAGGCTACTTCCCCCCCACCAAAAGTTCCCACGCTGAGCGATATTGTTTCTACATCATTATGCATATAATTCAAGTCATACCTTTATTGTCATTCATGCTCTTATTTCTAACCGAGTAGCTTTGCAAAAGTGTAACCTGCGTCAATTCAGAGCTAGGAAATATTGAAATAACGTGCTTAAGAGGACCACACCCGTCGCTATGGGCGGGCCATAGGGGGCCGGGCCCGCCCCCAAAAATGCTTGGCACCCCCCACTTGAGGCACAGATCTCTTAAAAAGTGAGGTGGAACTTTCTGAGGTGGAAGTTGGGAGAGTTATATTTCAGTGAAACGTAAGTGAAGGAGGCCCCGCTCTCTCGCTTTCCCAGATGTTTAGTTAATTTCATTCCGATCTCCTTTGCATTATTGTAGCCATTTTCTGTAGCCTGTCAACTATGCATCTGTCTATCCCTGTTCTCTCCTCTCTGCACAGGCTATACAAACGCCTCACACCGCGTGGCTGCTGCCACTCTAACCTGGTGGTCCCTGCGCGCACGACCCACGTGGAGTTCCAGGTCTCCGGCAGCATCTGGAACTGCCGTTCTGCGGCCAACAAGGCAGAGTTCATCTCAGCCTATGCTACCCTCCAGTCCCTCGACTTCTTGGCGCTGACGGAAACATGGATTACCACTGAAAACACTGCTACTCCTACTGCTCTCTCCTCGTCTGACCATGTGTTCTTGCATACCCCGAGAGCATCTGGTCAGCGGGGTGGTGGCACAGGAATCCTCATCTCTGCCAAGTGGACATTCTCTCTTTTTCCCCTGACCCATCTGTCTATCTCCTCATTTGAATTCCATGCTGTCACAGTCACTAGCCCATTCAAGCTTAACATCCTTATCATTTATCGCCTTCCAGGTTCCCTTGGAAAGTTCATCAATGAGCTTGACGCCTTGATAAGTTCCTTTCCTGAGGATGGCTCACCCCTCACAGTTCTGGGTGACTTTAACCTCCCTACGTCAACCTTTGACGCATTTCTCTCTGCCTCCTTCTTTCCACTCCTCTCCTCTTTTGACCTCACCCTCTCACCGTCCCCCCCTACTCACAAGGCAGACAATACGCTTGACCTCATCTTTACTAGATGCTGTTCTTCTACTAATCTCACTGCAACTCCCCTCCATGTCTCCGACCACTACTTTGTATCCTTTTCTCTCTCGCTCTCCTCCAACACTACTCACTCTGCCCCTACTCAGATGGTAATGCGCCGTCGCAACCTTCGCTCTCTCTCTCCCGCTACTCTCTCCTCCTCCATCCTATCATCTCTTCCCTCTGCTCAATCCTTCTCCCTCCAATCTCCTGATTCTGCCTCCTCAACCCTCCTCTCCTCCCTTTCTGCATCCTTTGACTCTCTATGTCCCCTATCCTCCCTGCCGGCTCGGTCCTCCCCTCCTGCTCCGTGGCATGACGACTTATTGCGAGCTCACAGAACAGGGCTACGGGCAGCCGAGCGGAAATCGAGGAAAACTAGACACCCTGCGGGTTTGGCATCTTTTCACTCCCTCCTCTCTACATTTTCTTCCTCTGTTTCTGCTGCTAAAGCCACTTTCTACCACTCTAAATTCCAAGCATCTGCCTCTAACCCTAGGAAGCTCTTTACCACCTTCACCTCCCTGCTGAATCCTCCCCCCCCCCCCCCCCCCCCCCCCCCCCTCTATGTGGATGACTTCGTCAACCATTTTGAAAAGAAGGTTGACGAAATCCGATCCTCGTTTGTTAAGTCAAATGACACTGCTGGTCCTGCTCACACTGCCCTACCCTATGCTTTGACTTCTTTCTCCCCTCTCTCTCCAGATGAAATCTTGCGACTTGTGACGTCCGGCCGCCAAACAACCTGCCCGCTTGACCCTATCCCCTCCTCTCTTCTCCAGACCATTTCCGGAGACCTTCTCCCTTACCTCACCTCGCTCATCAACTCATCCTTGACCGCTGGCTATGTCCCTTCCGTCTTCAAGAGAGCGAGAGTTGCACCCCTTCTCAAAAAACCAACACTCGATCCCTCCGATGTCAACAACTACAGACCAGTATCCCTTCTTTCTTTTCTCTCCAAAACTCTTGAGCGTGCCGTCTTTAGCCAACTCTCTTGCTATCTCTCTCAGAATGACCTTCTTGATCCAAACCAGTCAGGTTTCAAGACTGGTCATTCAACTGAGACTGCTCTTCTCTGTGTCACGGAGGCTCTCCACACTGCCAAAGCTAACTCTCTCTCCTCTGCTCTTGTCCTTCTAGACCTGTCTGCTGCCTTTGATACTGTGAACCATCAGATCCTCCTCTCCACCCTCTCCGAGTTGGAAATCTCCGGCGCGGCTCACTCTTGGATTGCGTCCTACCTGACAGGTCGCTCCTACCAAGTGGCGTGGCGAGAATCTGTCTCCGCACCACGTGCTCTCACCACTGGTGTCCCCCAGGGCTCAGTTCTAGGCCCTCTTCTATTCTCGCTATACACCAAGTCACTTGGCTCTGTCATATCCTCACATGGCCTCTCCTATCATTGCTACGCAGACGACACAAAACTAATCTTCTCCTTTCCCCCTTCTGATAACCAGGTTGCGAATCGCATCTCTGCATGTCTGGCAGACATATCAGTGTGGATGACGGATCACCACCTCAAGCTGAACCTCCCGGGGAAGGACTGCCTGTTCCATGATCTCGCCATCACGGTTGACAACTCCGTTGTGTTCTCCTCCCAGAGTGCAAAAAGCCTTGGCGTGACCCTGGACAACACCCTGTCGTTCTCCACTAACATCAAGGCGGTGAGCAGATCCTGTAGGTTCATGCTCTACTACATTCGGAGAGTACGACCCTGCCTTACACTGGAAGCGGCACAGGTCCTAATCCAGGCACTTGTCATCTCTCGTCTGGATTACTGCAACTCGCTGTTGGCTGGGCTCCCTGCCTGTGCCATTAAACCCCTACAACTCATCCAGAATGCCGCAGCCCATCTGGTGTTCAACCTTCCCAAGTTCTCTCACGTCACCCCGCTCCTCCGCACACTCCACTGGCTTCCAGTTGAAGCTCGCATCTGCTACAAGACCATGGTGCTTGCCTACGGAGCTGTGAGGGGAACGGCAACTCTGTACCTTCAGGCTCTGATCAGTCCCTACACCCAAACGAGGGCATTGCGTTCATCCACCTCTGGCCTGCTGGCTCCCCTACCTCTGCGGAAGCATAGTTCCCGCTCAGCCCAGTCAAAACTGTCCGCTGCTCTGGCACCCCAATGGTGGAACAAGCTCCCTCACGACGCCAGGACGGCGGAGTCACTCACCACCTTCCGGAGACACTTGAAACCCCACCTCTTTAAGGAATACCTGGGATAGGATAAAGTAATCCTTCTACCCCCCCTTACCTCACCCCACAAAAAAAAATAAAAATAAAAAATGTGTTGTAAAGTGGTTATCCCACTGGCTGTAAGGTGAATGCACCAATTTTGTAAGTCGCTCTGGATAAGAGCGTCTGCTAAATGACGTAAATGTAAATGTAAATGTCCCAAAAAAATATATATATATATATATATTATAATAGTTGTTAATTTTGTGTTGCATTAATGTTGCATTCTTTATCATTAAAACATTAAAAATATAAAGAAACAATGGTGTGATTTTGTTTGATTGATGGGAATCTACACTGCAACAGCCTATCACGGCCTTAATAAAAAGAAAGTTAGGCTACGTACGTGACGTATCCTACGTCAGTGTAGCCGCTCAACAGTTACCGCACATTTTTGAAAGCTGGATGAGTTTTCGCCGGCTTACTCGCTTCAGTTCGTCATATATATCCGTAAGTGGTTGAAAAGCCCACCAACAGTCTCCTCTGCCAAATTGGATACGACACCGACGCCTCCTGATGTTGTAGTTGGAGAAGGAGACCCTGGACGACAGTCTGAGCCTGATGCTAGTAGCTCCGTGGAGTCCGGGGCAGCATTTGGGCCACAACTGCCTGTTGAATCAGTGGGTATGAGTGACCTCGGCATGGACAAACCCAAACAGGTTGTGTTGAGGAAATATTCAGTCAAAATGTTTGATTAAAAAAAACGATCATTTTCCTCTGGCTTTTATTTGAACAGGGACTGGCTTGAGTACTCGGTGGAAAAGGACTCCGCATTTTGTTATGCGTGCAGGAAATTCAAATCTGTATCATCGGACGCGAACTTCTCCATTAAGGGATGTAATGATTGGAAGCATGCAATTGGAACAGGCAAGGGCTTAAATAAGCATGCAGCTTCAAAAGAACATTTAGCCTGTGAAGCAATGTGGAGAGATTCAGAAAAACGTAGAGAGACAGGAAAAGAGATTTCAGGCAAGGGCTTAAATAAGCATGCAGCTTCAAAAGAACATTTAGCCTGTGAAGCAATGTGGAGAGATTCAGAAAAACGTAGAGCAGGGGTGTCAAACGTCCGGCCCGCGGGCCGGATCAGGCCCGCAAACGGGTTTAATCCGGCCCGCGAGATGATTTTGTAAAGTATAAAAATGAGCTGCAATTTTTCAATAAAATAAACTGCTGTTCCAATTGTGTCCACTGGATGGCGCAATAGCAATTGTGTTAAGCAAGCAAACTGTTTATACCGGGGCAGAGCAAATAGGTCAAGCAAGTGCAGCCAGTCCGGATGAGCTACTTTGTTTTGCCCGCGATATTTATTACGGCTTCTACTTTTAACATTATGTGCTTTGGCACCCTCATTGCCCCAATATGTCTCTGTCAAAAAAGAGAAAAGTGGACGCAGAGTGCAGAGTGTTCCAAGAACAATTGTCATCCTTCTATTTATTCACGGAATTGAATGGGAAAGCTGTATGTTTGGTGTGTTCACAGCATGTTGCAGTGCTGAAAGAATATAACCTTCGTCGCCACTATGTGAGTCTTCATGCCGACAAATATGACAACTTTCAAGGACAGCGGAGAAGAGAGAAGGTGAATGAACTGTTGGTGGGTCTGAAGAAACAGCAGTCTGTGTTTACTCACAGCCGAGACATCAGTGACGCTGCAGTGAAAGCTAGCTACCTCATTGCTAATGAAATCGCAGTGGCTTCAAAACCATTTAGTGAGGGTGAATTTGTAAAAACATGCATGATGAAGGCAGCAGAGATTGTGTGCCCTGAAAAGCACCAGGCTTTTGCAAATATCAGCCTGACAAGAAACACAGTTGCAGACAGGATTTCCGATCTTTCAGTGGATTTGAACAGCCAGTTGAACCAAAAAGTAAAGTCATTTATTGCGTTTTCGGTTGCAATTGATGAAAGCACGGACATTACAGATGTTGCACAACTGGCCATTTTCATCCGCGGAGTTGATGACACATTGACCGTCACCGAGGAGTTCGTGGAGTTGGTGCCGATGACAGATACAACGACAGCAGCTGATATTTTCACTGCACTCGTCGGCGCGCTGGACAGGGTCGGAGTGGACTGGTCCCGCGCTGTCAGCCTGGCTACAGATGGTGCGCCCTCAATTATCGGGAAAAAAGAAGGCGTTGTGACAAAGTTCAGAGAGAAAGTGCAATCTGCAAATGGAGGATGTGATTTTTGGACTTTTCACTGTATTTTGCACCAGGAGGCTTTGTGTTGCAAGTCATTAAAGATGGATAACGTCATGAAGGTGGTCATCCAAACTGTTAATTTCATCTGATCCAAAAGCCTGAATCACCGTCAGTTTGACAGCCTTCTCAGAGAGAAAGACCACATCTATGGCCTGCCATACCACACTGAGGTAAGATGGTTAAGCCGAGGTGCTGTGCTGAGGCGTTTCTTTGATTTACGAGAAGAAATTGAACAGTTCATGGAAGAAAAGGGCAAACCAGTGTTAGAATTTAATTCCGCAGAATGGATGCAGGACCTTGCATTTATGGTGGATGTTACAGAGCACCTGAATAACTTGAACAAACAGCTGCAAGGGCGCAACAAAGTTGCCACGCAGTATTATGACAGCATACGTTCTTTCAAGTTGAAGCTGTCATTGTGGGAGACGCAACTCGCCGGTGGTGATGCAGCTCACTTCCCCTGTCTGAAAAATGTGTGCGCGACCCAACATGTGGCAGACATGAAGCGGTTCAAAGATAAAATAACGGGACTGTTAAGGGAGTTTGAGCAACGCTTTCAGATTTTTGGTGAACTGGAGAAAGACTTCAACGTTTTTTGTTCGCCATTCACCGTGAATCCCTCTGATCTGCCCGTCAGCATCCAACTTGAAATAATAGACTTGCAGTGTGACTCGGATTTGAAGGGCAAATTTGCCGCAGCTGGCTTGGACACATTTTATCAGAATCTCTTGCCAGGTTACCCCAACTTGACAGCCCTCGCTGCAAAACTGTTGTGCATGTTTGGAACCACATATCTTTGTGAGCAAGTTCTCTGTAATGAGCATAAATAAAACAAAGCTGCGCTCAAGGCTCACGCACAAGCACTTGAATCACATCCTGAAGTTGGCTGCCACTCAGGATGTGACGCCTGATATTGATGCGCTGGTGAAAGCTAAAAGATGCCAGGTATCAGGAGTCAAATAAACTATGCAACCCCACTTAAAGTGCTGCATGAGACACCCTGATATAGTTCTGTGATCTGTGATATACTTCTGTGAATCACTGAGGCATTGTGTGTTTGTGTGTTGTTTGTCCTCAGAATTTCAAATAACTTGAGGTGTTTTATGATTAATAGTGATGTTGTGCTTTTGGACACACTGTCCTCAGGCTCCAGCTTTATGTTTATATGTTTTTATGTTGATGTGCTATTGTTTTTAATTGATTTTATTTTCTTTGTATATTTAACCTATTCTTGACTCTGTGGTTCTTGCACTTGTTTGGGGAACAGGATTTCATTATTTGTATCTACATTTCTGCCTGAGAAATGACACCCTGATATAGTTCTGTGATCTGTGAAACAGTTATGTGAATCACTGAGGCATTGTGTGTTTGTGTGTTCTTTTTCTTTAGAATTTTCAAATAAACTTCAGGTGTTTTATGATTAATAGTGATGTTGTGCTTGTACTATTTTGGACACACTGTCCTCAGGCTCCAGCTTTATGTTTTATGTTGATAGTATTAAAACAAAGAAAACAATCTGAAGTTGTTGTTTTTAAGTTATATATACCATGATTTTACCGGTCCGGCCCACTTGGGAATAGATTTTCCTCCATGTGGCCCCTGAGCTAAAATGAGTTTGACACCCCTGACGTAGAGAGAAAGGAAAAGAGATTTCCACTCTTACATTTAGAGCAACTGGCTCGCAACAGATACTACATGTCAGCTGTAACTTATATGCTGGAGTTTTTAGTGGTGAATCAATTGCCGTTACGTGGAGATAATGCTGGTTTTGCCAGTGTGCTAGATGATAATAGCTCAATGGGGCTGTTTTTGTCTCTATTTGAGTACACCATGCGCAAAGATCCTGAACTGACACGGATTACAAAAACAATCCCACAGAATGCACGCTATACCAGCCCACAGATACAAAATGAGATTCTCGAAATGATGAGCAAACTCGTGACAGAGGAGATAGTGAGACATGTCGGCGATAGCTGGTATTTAATTAAAGTGGATGGCACACGGGATCCTTTAAGCCAAGAAAACATATCTGTAGTTGTGCGTTTTGTTGACAAAAACGATGGTCTGTGTGAGCGCCTCTTGGTAATACCACATCTGAGAAAAGTGATGTAGAGGCTCTGACAGGTGTCATCATTGATGAGCTCACCAGCGCCGGACTCAGCACGGACAAAATCCTGAGTCAAGTTTATGATGGCGCATCACTCATGTCTGGCAGGCATGGTGGTGTGCAGAAATTGCTCCAAAACAAGCTGGATCGTAACATACCATATATTCACTGCTTTAATCACCAACTTCATCTGGTTGTGATTCATGCCATGTCCAGTGAAGCAGCTGTCGATGATTATTTTGGAGTATGCAACATGCTGTACAACTTCATCAGGAAGCCAACCGTGGCTATTCTGTACAAAGGCGATACCCTGAAACGTCTCTTGAACCAGAGATGGACTGGCCACTTGGCAACGGTCAAAGTTGTGGTGAAGAGTTTTCACGACATATCCACATTACTGACCGAGGTGGAAAACACACGAGGCCTTGGAGCGGAGGTGCGCATCGAGGCTACGGGGCTGCTTCGTGCCATTACGCAGCGCAGTTTTCTTTTCATTGCGCACCTTGTTATGAAACTGTTGTCACTTTTCGAGCCGCTTAACAGACTACTACAGGCCGAAGATATGGACTTGTTCACTGCGGTGACACTTGTGAACAGCGCTTCTGACTGCGTGAAGACAATGCGCGCAGAAAACGAGTTTTCTGCACTGTGGGATCTCTGCGCTCCTCCAGCATCGGCCACCGAGGCTGTGTCGGTGACCGACCCTGGTCCAAGCAAGAGAAGACGCACAATTAATAAGAACCTCCGCGGATTTGCAGTTGAAGAAACAGTTGGTCAGCCACAAAGTGACATAGATGAAAAGACTGAGTTCATGAGATTGTTTTACAGTGTTGTCGATGCTGTGCAAGGAGAGATGAATGCGCGTTTTGGAGAGTGCAGTAGCGAGCTCATTGGCGCACTGGCTGCTTTGAACCCAGAGGCCGAGGATAATTTCCTGGACCCATCAAAGGTAACCCCTCTCCTGGTATTAGCTGGAACTGATGTGGTTGAATCTGAATATACTGTGGCTCATTAGTGCCTGGTGAAGAAAATAACTGACACCCCGGTTCCCCCCGAAGATGGAAAATGGACAATAGCCAACATCCTCAGCACATTCAACTGTTGACTCCAGGCTATGTCGACTGTTTTCACAGCCTACACACTTGCCCTAACCTTAGGAGCTTCCACAGCAATGTGTGAAAACTCATTTTCCACGCTCAAAAGCGTCTTCTCAGCGCATCTGCGCAGTATGCTGCACAGACGCAAGGCCCAGCTGATTCAGCTTGCTTTTGAAAAGGACCTCACTCACAAGTTTAAGTCCGAGTGGAAGGATACTTTGATGAGGAGGTTCTGCTCGGAGAAACGCCGCCTCCCGCTGTACTGACAGGAGGGACTGGAGAGAGGACAGCGCTGCCTCCACTCAAAGTACCGGTAGGTTCAAAGTCTCTGTGTGTGTGTGTATATGTGTGTGTGTGTCTCATGGCAATGCATATCCCTCTGTTGACTGCTTTAAAATGCAATGTTTGAGAGATGCTTCTGGTGTTACATCTAATATGTTGTATAGTCGAGTGTTTTATGGATATTCATAACATTGCTTCTATGTAATGTGGTGTAGGCTATAGGCTACCTGGTCATATTGCTTTTGGTTATGTTTAATGTGATGATTAGGTGTTGCGCAAATAGAGTATACGATTATTATAAATATACGTACTGTAGGCTAATAATAATTGTGCCCTGCCCTCCCATGCATTTCATATGGCCCCCTTAAGACTGAGGTCTGGCGACGGGTCTGAAGAGGACCCCTGACACGCACAACAAGATAACACAACAACCACATTTTCAATTGACAATCATTGATTTAAATGGATGTGGTCAATAGATTTGTATAGGCATATATACTCATTTAATTTAACTTGTAAACCAAGGTTGGATTAGTAGGTCTATGTAACATGCACCTGGATAACCGCGTCATGAATCGGAACGGGCTCCAACGTCCTCATATACACATTATGACAAAATAAAGAGCTTAATCTTTCACGAAATAAAGACATAGAAGAAAACAGGTTCTAGAAACTCAATTTCTCCATGGCAATAGAATGTAAACATGTATATTGCGCCAAACATAACCAAATATCGCCCACAACTCAATTCTCAGCGCAGCATATTGGACGACTCCACAGGCATTGATCATTTGCGACTTTAAGTCATTCCTGTTATCTCTAGAGCATCCCGTATATTTATAGCGCTACATTTCGTCCCCCTCTGACCATGGATAGGGTTGGGAGCATTCCTGAGTTCACTTATGGTCCCACTAAGGTAATCTTAGGAGATATTCCTTTTGGCATACTGTAAATACCTGTGCATAATGTACCTAATAAAGCATAATTATTTTAATTATCTTCAAAGGAATTCTGTAGAAGCAGCCTTTATTTTCAGACTCTGCAGGCCTGCTGGGAGGAAGTATATTACAATAAACAGGTAAGATTCATCCCACAAAAACAGTAACCACAGAAAAAAAGAGAGAGATTTAATCCCAAAACAAGAGTTTTATTTCAAGATAGTTTAGAGAAGATGGTCATAAGATCACTTGCAAATTGTGAGACATGAGCAGTTGTGAAATGTTGCGAGAAGCCCTTCTGAAAGCACATTATATGGTCTTTAGTGGCACGGTCTCACACCTTACCTCATCTTGCAGAAGAAGCTCATGGTCCACTATCTGCTGCTCCAGAGTCGAGGCCAGGTCTCGCCCCATGTCACCATGGAGCACATGAGCGACTGGCTGGTGTCTCAGGGCAAAAAATCCCTTAGGGAGAGGTGAGTACCACGTCAGCTCTCACCTTCACTGCCATTCTCTGTCACCAGCAGCACTCCAGGAGGTGTGGGTAAAATAAACAACAAAAAATAGGAAGCCAGGAAAGTTGAAATGCTTTGTGTTTTATTTGAAGGGTGTGGAAGGAAACCCTGGAGGAGGGGAACGAACTCACTCGGCTGGTAAGAGAATGAGAGTTAGAGACTTAGACTATCAGTCAGTGAGCTCTTTTCTAGCCTTTCAACAACTAGTTAGTACAGCAGAATATATCTGTTGTGAAATTACACTAATGGGACTTCCTGTTTCCTACGGCAGACCTGGGAAGTAAACACCTGCCTAAAAATGATTGACATGGAGCACGAGGCTGTCTGCAAGCTCCGCCGCTCTATGCACCCCACCTCTCCAGCTGGCGCTGACATGTGAGTTCCATGTACTGCCCTGCATACAGCTTGCTCCATTCATCTACACATCTGGAGCTATGCAGAAAGAAACTAGGGCAGTGTTCTCTGTGTGAACATTGCACATCGTTTAGCTTTCTCTGCTGCTTTTTGTTGATTTCAGCGACCCTAAGGTCCACAGCATCGTGGAGAGAGCTGTGAGGAGCATTCTGGACAAGCTGTCCAATAAGCCCTGTAGCAACCTGCTCAGCCCATCCCAGGTGGTGGTGGAGCTGGTGCCCAGGATCCTCCTGGCCCTGTGGCTTCAGCCAGAGGAAGGCCATTCAGATCACCCCATCCTCCTAAGCGGGATGGCTGTGAGTATGGTGGTGGCCGTAGGGGAGAAGCTCTCCAACACGTTGAAGGCCTCTTCTCCTCACACCCCTTTCTCCCGTGCTGCTGCTTTTGACTCTGTGAGGTCGATCCTCGGGAGAATCAGCCAGTCCTTCTCCCTGGATGACCTCACAACCCCTTTTTTTATGAGCTCTGTCTGTGCCTTTGTGGCGGACGAGGTGAAAAGCTACTTCCAGCCTACTGCAGACACCCTGCCAGTCCCCCCTGTCCTAGTGGTGGCCGTCTCCGCCACACTACCAGCTGACATCCAAGCAGGTGAGTAGCACTCATAGAGAGCACTCTGACAGATGCCTTTTGTCATGACATCCTGGTGCCTTGTAGTAGTAAAGCCAATCAGGATTTTAATTGTCACCCCAAACACAGATGCAGACCTGGCTTCTTCGCACCTGGAGGTTGTGGACATCACCCCTAACAAAGAGGCTCACCTGGCTTCTTCCCACCTGGAGCTTGTGGACATCACCCCTAACACAGAGTTAGACCCGGCTTCTTCCTATCAGAAGGTTGTGGAAACCACCCCTAACACAGAGGCAGACCGGGCTTCTTCCCACCTGGAGGTTGTGGACATCCCCCCTAACACAGAGGCAGACACGGCTTCTTCCCACCTGGAGCTTATGGACATCCCCCCTAACACAGAGGCAGACCGGGCTTCTTCTCACCTGGAGGTTGTGGACATCACCCTTTACACAGAGGCAGACCGGGCTTCTTCTCACCTGGAGGTTGTGGACATCCCCCCTAACACAGAGGCAGACCCGGCTTCTTCCCACCTGGAGCTTATGGACATCCCCCCTAACACAGAGGCAGACCGGGCTTCTTCTCACCTGGAGGTTGTGGACATCACCCTTTACACAGAGGCAGACCCGGCTTCTATCCACCTAGAGGTTGCGGACATCACCCCTAACACAGAGGCAGACCTGGCTTCTTCCCACCTGGAGGTTGTTTACAAAACCCGTAGCACAGAGGCAGACCCGGTATCTTACCACCTGGAGGTTGAGGACATCACTCCTAACACAGAGGCAGACCTGGCTTCTTTCCACCTGGAGGTTGCGGATATCACCCCTAACACAGAGGCAGACCTGGCTTCTTCCCACCTGGAGGTTGTTTACAAAACCCGTAGCACAGAGGCAGACCCGGTATCTTACCACCTGGAGGTTGAGGACATCACTCCTAACACAGAGGCAGACCTGGCTTCTTTCCACCTGGAGGTTGCGGATATCACCCCTAACACAGAGGCAGACCTGGCTTCTTCCCACCTGGAGGTTGTTTACAAAACCCATAGCACAGAGGCAGACCCGGTATCTTACCACCTGGAGGTTGAGGACATCACTCCTAACACAGAGGCAGACCTGGCTTCTTTCCACCTAGTTGTTGTGGACATCACTTTTGACACAGAGGCAGACCCGGCTTATTCCCAGCTGGAGGTTGTGGAAGTCACCCCTAATATAGAGGTAGAACCTGTCTCTTCCCACTTGGAAGTTGTGGACATCACACCTTACACAGAGGCAGACCCGGCTTCTACCCACCTGAAGGTTGTGGACATCACCCCTAACACAGAGGCAGACCCGGCTTGTTCTCAGCTGGAGGTTTTGGACCTCTCCCCTAACACAAATGCATACCCGGCTTCTTCACTCTTGAAGGTTGTGGACGTCACACTTGAAGAAAAGCCTCTCATGGTGGCCGTCTCCGCCACTCTGCCATCTGCCATCCAAGCAGGTGAGTAAGACTTATAGAAAGCACTCTGACAGGTGCCATTTGTCATGATAACATGTAAAGTGTTGGTCCCATGTTTCATGAGCTGAAATAAAAGATCCCATTCAACTGGCCAGTGTTTAGAACCTACGGTTTGCATTTATTTACGTTCTGTCCCGCTTTTGTCCTTTTCCAGAGGATGTTGCTGTGGTCACCCCGGATGTCACCCCACACGTCACCAAGGACGTGACCCTGGATGTTCCATGCAGGGCGAGGAAAGGGGCAGTCCGGCGTTTTTTTTGCAGGCTTTGGAGGGCAGTGTGCTGCTGCGCTTGCCACAAGGAAGAGGAGGAACAATATTAACTATTCATTAGACCAGAAACAGGATTGAACCATAGACCATTAAATTATTTGCATTATAGTTGCCTTCAATTCTGATTTTCTTCTGTTTAATTCTTAATTAATTTCAGAACATTTCTCTAAACTTTGTGGAGTAGGTTGTATAAATAAGTGGGGAAACATCCCAATCCCAATTTTAATGCTTTTAATAATTTACCTATGACATTTTTTTTAGATGTATTATTTGACGAAAAAGTGGAGGGCGCTCAACCAACGTTGAGTCGAGGTGCAACCAAAAACCTTAATCATAATCTAAAAGGAAAAGCGCAACTCTTTCTCACTATTAAAAATGCATTGTTTTATTCAAGCAAGGTTAAAAGATTAACGTTTCGGCCTAGTCTATGACGATATGCAAGTTGTGTTTGCCCAGTTAAAGGGGGACCCAGACTCACCCTGGTTCTTGAGGGTTGCAGACACTGAATAATTATCATTTGAAATAAATGGCACTTTTCAAGTCTTGACTAAATATCTTTAATGAATATGAATTAAACATTTTATTTCATTTTTTTATTTAACCTTTATTTAACCAGGTAGGCCAGTTTAGAACAAGTTCTCATTTACAACTGCAACCTGGCCAAGATAAAGCAAAGTAGTGCGATAAAAACAACAACAACACAGAGTTACACATGAGATAAACAAAACATACAGTCAATAACACAATAGAAAATCTATATACAGTGTTTGCAAATGTAATAAGTTATGGAGGTAAGGCAATAAATAGGCCATAGTGCAAAATAATTACAATTTAGTATTAACACTGGAGTGATAGATGTGCAGAAGATGATGTACAAATAGAGATACTGCGGTGCAAATGAGCAAAATAAATAACAATATGGGGATGAGGTAGTTGGGTGGGCTAATTACAGATGGGCTGTGTACAGGTGCAGTGATCGGTAAGCTGCTCTGACAACTGATGCTTAAAGTTAGTGAGGGAGATAAGAGTCTCCAGCTTCAGAGATTTTTGCAGTTCTTTCCAGTCATTAGCAGCAGAGAACTGGAAGGAATGGTGGCCAAAGGAGGGGTGATATACCTGCTGGAGCGCATACCACGGGTGGGTGTTGCTATGGTGACCAATGACTTCAGATAAGGCTGGGATTGATGACCTGGAGCCAGTGGGATTGGCGACGAATATGTAGTGAGGGCCAACCAACGAAAGCGTACAGGTCACAATGGTGGGTAGTATATGGGGCTTTGGTGACAAAACGGATGGCACTGTGATAGACTACATCCAATTTGCTGAGTAGAGTGTTGGAGGCTATTTTGTAAATGACATCGCCGAAGTCAAGGATCGGTAGGATAGTCAGTTTTACGAGGGCATGTTTGGCAGCATGAGTGAAGGAGGCTTTGTTGTGAAATAAGAAGTCGATTCTAGATTTAACATTGGATTGGAGATGCTTAATGTGAGTCTGGAAGGAGAATTTACGGTCTAACCAGACACCTAGGTATTTGTAGTTGTCCACATATTCTAAGTCAGACCTGCCGAGAGTAGTGATTCTAGTTGGGCGGGCTGGTGCATGCAGCGTTCGATTGAAGAGCATGCATTTCGTTTTAATAGCGTTTAAGAGCAGTTGGAGGCTACGGAAGGAGTGTTGTATGGCATTGAAGCTCGTTTGGAGGTTTGTTAACACAGTGTCCAATGAAGGGCCAGATGTATACAAAATGGTGTCGTCTGCGTAGAGGTGGATCTGAGAGTCACCAGCAGCAAGAGCGACATCATTGATAAACACAGAGGACAGAGTCGGCCGAGAATTGAACCCTGTGGCACCCCCATAGAGACTGCCAGAGGTCCAGACAACAGGCCCTCCGATTTGACTCATTGAACTCTATCTGAGAAGTAGTTGTTTGAGAAACCAAGGCTATTTAGTCTGCCAATAAGAATGCGGTGATTGACAGAGTCGAAAGCCTTGGCCAGGTCGATAAAAGACAGTACTGTCTTTTATCGATCGCGGTTATAATATCGTTTAGGACATTGAGCGTGGCTGAGGTGCACCCATGACCAGCTCGGAAACCAGATTGCATAGCGGAGAAGGTACGGTGCGATTCGAAATGGTCGGTGATCTGTTTGTTAACTTGGCTTTCAAATACTTTCGAAAGACAGGGCAGGATGGATATAGGTCTGTAACAGTTTGGATCTAGAGTGTCACCCCCTTTGAAGAGGGGGATGACTGCGGCAGCTTTCCAATCTCTGGGGATCTCAGATGATACGAAAGAGAGGTTGAACAGGCTAGTAACAGGGGTTGCTACAATTTCGGCGGCTAATTTTAGAAAGAAAGGGTCCAGATTGTCTAGCCCAGCTGATTTGTAGGGGTCCATATTTTGGGGGGGGGGTTCATGAGCAAGTTGCAGAGCTGGTGGCCGGGGTAGGGATAGCCAGGTGGACAGCATGGCCAGCTGTAGCAAAATTCTTATTGAATTTCTCGATTATCGTAGATTTCTCGGTGGTGACAGTGTTTCCTAGCCTCAGTGCAGTGGGTAGCTGGGAGGAGGTGCTCTTATTCTCCATGGACTTTACAGTGTCCCACATTTTTTTGGAGTTAGTGCTACAGGATGCACATTTCTGTTTGAAAAAGCTAGCCTTTGCTTTCCTAACTGATTGTGTATATTTGTTCCTGACTTCCCTGAAAAGTTGCATATCGCGGGTGCTGTTCGATGCTAATGCAGTACGCCACAGGATGTTTTTGTGCCTGTCAAGGGCAGTCAAGTCTGGGATGAACCAGGGGCTATATCTGTTCTTAGTTCAGAATTGTTTGAATGGGGCATGCTTATTTAAGATGGAGAGGAAAGCACTTTTAAAGAACAACCAGGCATCCACTACTGACGGAATGAGGTCAACTACAATTGACTTGAGGATCAGAGCAGGAAGGCTGACTGGCTAGCCCTGAAGGCCCTCTGCCTCTACCTCTGTGTGGTTCATCTCAGCCAAGAGGTTGTATGGGTTGTCTGTCTCTCACTGGGTGTGAATCACTATCACTATGACCTCTCGCTCCGCCTTCCCGTTGGCCTGATCACAGGAGCAGGGGTGATGGCATCCAGGGTAACCTCTTCCTCTCCTGTATCTAACGCATCTTTCTGGCTGTGAGTTCGACTGAGGTCACTCGTTCTCTCTCCCAGGGTGTTGGATAGTTTCTCCTCCTCTGTGTCTTGTGTATTTTCTAAATTGTAGAATAATAGTGAAGACATCAAAACTATTTAATAACACATATGGCATCATGTAGTAACCAAAAACGTGTTACACATATCAAAATATGTTTGAGATGTGAGATTCTTCAAAGTAGCCACCCTTTGCCTTGATCACAGCTTTGTACATACAGAATAATACGAAATGTTCTGAGACCAGGTTGCGCTTTCACCTCCCTCGGTAAGAGGGGAATAAGGCAACCTCAGAGTTACATTCAAGGATACTTTATTGACACACACGGATGAAATGGACATGGAAAGGTAGTGGAATGATAGTGGTCCTGTAATGGACAGATAACAGGGCTAATGAATATGCACAATAACTGATAGCACAAGTAGAGCAACAACACTATTAACAAAGGAAGGGCTGTATTAATGGCATAATGCTACCTGCAGAGTATTACACAACACAGTAAACACAGAGAGGCAACTTACAATAGGCAATGGTAGTAACTATAAAGAACAACAAGCAAGAATGATATACATGTTACAAACTCACTTTGTGCACGTACACTATCCCACGGTATCTCTGTGCATTCAAATTGTCATCGATAAAATGCAATTGGGTTCATTGTCCGTAGCTTATGCCTGCCCATACCATAACCCCACTGCCACCATGGGGCATTCACAACATTGACGTCAGCAAACAGCTTACCCATACACTGCTTTACAAGTGGTCTGAAGTCGTGAGGCCAGTTAGAAGTACTGCCAAATTCTCTAAAACCGCCTTGGATTATGGTTGAGAAATTAACATAAACTTATCTGGCAACAGCTCTGGTGGACATTCCGGCAGTCAGTAAGCCAATTGCACGCTGCCTCATAACTTGAAACATCTGTGGCATTGTGTTGTGTGACAAAACTGCACATTTTAGAGTGGCCTTTTATTGTCCTCAGCACAAGGTGCACCTGTCTAATTATCATGCTGTTTAATCAGCTTCTTGATATGCCACATTTGTCAGGTGGATGGATTATCTTGGCAAAGGAGAAATGCTCGCTTACAGGGATGTAAACAAATTTGTGCAGACAATTTGAGAGAAATAAGCTTTTTGTGCGAACAAAATATTTCACGCTTTTATTTCAGCTCATGAAACATGGGACAAACACTTTACATATTGCGTTAATATTTTTGTTCAGTGTGGTTATTAGGTTGGGAGAATGGGATCCTATCTGGGCTAGCTAAAGCCAACTTCATGGTTAGTAGTATGACAGAGAAAAAATAACAAGACAAATTTAAACATCACAAATCTGAGGGGGCAAGTGACCCTGTGCCCCCTTTGGGCATGACGTCTCTGCTATCAACCACATCATTCTGTCTCCGTGAATATTCAAAACAGACACATTCGTTCAGGTCTGGTACTGTTCCTACCATATAGATCAGGGATGGACAATTCCTGTCCTTGGGGGCCGGAGTGGTGTCACACTTTTTCCGCACACTCTAGGAGCTCAGATGCAATAATTTAATAACCAAAGTTTCGACAGACAAGCTGTCTTCATCAGGGTATCCTGACGTTGGTTATTAAGTTATTGCATCTGAGCTCCTAGAGTGTGCGGCTCTCCTTTTCTTTTTCAAGTGTTCTACTCCGATAGCCAGCACCTCGCCTAAATAGGTGTGCGTTTCTTTCGCCTCCATATTAATCTGGTACTGGTCCTACCATATAGATCAGGGATGGACAATTCCAGTCCTTGGGGGTCGGAGTGGTGTCACACTTTTTCCCCATCCCTAGCAAACACAGCTGATTAAATTTATTGCATTCTAAACTGAAGCCCATGAGTACTTGATTATTAGAGTCAAATGTGTTAGCTGGGGCTGGGGAACAAGTGTAACACCAATCAGGTCCTGAGGACTGGAGTTGCCCATCCCTGATATAGATGCTCTGTTTGCACACATCGAAGGATGTGGTGACAGTGGAGACAAGGGAACACACATAAACAGCTTTGTCCTTTTAGAAGGTCATCATAATCCTTACATAAATATGATGTGTATGCAAGAAATGCAGAGCCACTTCCAAAAACATATTGACAGAGTCTAGTATCTAGTAATCTAATCAATTAGTTTTTAACCCCTTTGTTATGGCAAGCCTAAATAATCTCAGGAGTAAAAATGTGCTTAACAAGTCACATAATCAGTTAGATGGACTCACTATGTGTGCAATAGTGATTTTCAAACGACTACATAATCTCTGTACCCCACACATACAATTATCTATAAGGTCCCTCAGTCCAGCAGTGAATTTGAAACATAGATTCAACCACAAAGACCAGGGAGGTTTTCCAATGCCTCGCAAAGTAGGGCACCTTTTGGTAGATGGGTACAATTAAAGCAGACATTGAATATTCCTTTGAGCATGGTGAAGGTATTAATTACGCTTTGGATGGTGTATTAATACACCCAGTCACTACAAAAATACAGGCGTCCTTCCTAACTCAGCTGCCGGAGAGGAAGGAAAACTATCAGGGATTTCACCATGAGGCCAATGGTGGCTTTAAAACAGTTAGAAAGTTTAATGGCTTTGATAGGAGAAAACTGAGGATGAATCATCAACATTGTAGTTACTCCACAATACTAACCTAATTGACAGAGTATTGTCACGAACCGGCTCAAGTTCGTAACAAAAGGGAGACACGTGGAGACAAGGAATACTTAAAGTATATATTTATTAACTAAAGTAAACTAACTCAAATAACAATGGGGTGTGTAATCAGTAGTGTAAGTGAGTGTTTGCTTGCATAAATGTAATATGGAAAAGTGTTGAGAGGTGCCAAAGCAAACAACCAAAAAGACCACCAAAAATACCACAACCAAAGTCAAAGTATCTGCCTGGAGAGAGTCTCCTTCATGAATGTGGAAGAGGTCCATTTATGCTGGGACACACCCGGCCCAGGTGTTTCCCATGTAGCTGACGACCCTCCCAACTCCGCCCACTGGCATCCTAATAAGGAAACAAGAGCAAAGAGAGAATACGGCAGACAGAGTGGGAGGGTCGTCACACCCCCCCCCCATAAGACCGGGGACCAACAAGGACCCCGGACCAACGTACCAGCCCCTGCGTCCCAACCCGACAAATTGTACATGTTCACACCTCCACTTGCCCCCCCATCATCCTCCTCTCCAGACCTCAGCAACCTTTACACAGGAAGCAACCTTTAAGAGGAAAGAAGAACACAAGACTAGGAAGGGACAAACAGGAAAGATAGAACATGACAAAATCAAACAATGGTCGGTCACATCAATATTCATGAACAGGGCGCACGAGAGAGCGCATCAGCAATCACGTTATCAGTCCCCCGGATGTGCCGCACATCTAGATGGAAGGATTGTAAAAATAAACACCATCTCATTATCCTCTGATTAGGGCACCTCATGGACCTCAAAAAGGTGAGAGGGTTATGGTCGGTGTAGACCACAATAGGTACTACACCCGACCCAACATACACTTCAAAGTGTTGTAGCGCCCATATAAGTGCTAATGCTTCTTTTTCAATGACCGAATAGTTCAACTGATAATGGTTAAACTTTTTGGAAAAGAAACTAACAGGCCTCTCAACCCCAGCCACATCTGCTTGCAGCAAAACTGCACCCGCCCCCACATGACTAGCATCCACCTGCAAGGTAAATGACAAATCCACACGAGGAGCAGCCAGTACCGGAGTTGAAGTAAGCAACCTCTTTGCATCTTCGAAAGCCTGTTGACAATGAGAAGACCATACGTACACAGCCTTCAGCAAATCTGTCAAGGGAGCGACCACAGTAGAGAAGTTCCTACAAAAACCACGATAATACCCAATCATTCCCAAGAAACGCATCAGTTCCTTTTTAGTAGCTGGTAGTGGAAAAGCATCAATAGCTACCACTTTAGCCCGAACAGGACGCACTTCACCCTGCCCAACCACCTTTCCAAGGTATGTAACAGTCGCCTGAGCAAACTCACATTTAGCCAAATTTATCGTGAGGCGACCCGCAGCCAGACGTCCAAACAAGGCTTGAATACGGGACAGATGTTCCTCCCAAGTATCTGCATATATCACTACATCGTCCAGATAAACAGCGCACCCGGCCAGACCAGAGACAACCCTGTTCATAAGTCGCTGAAAAGTGGCAGGCGCATTACGCAGTCCGAAACTCATAACCGAATACGAGTACAGACCAAAAGGTGTAATAAAGGCAGAGATTTCACGTGCCCTACTCGTCAGTGGCACCTGCCAATAGCCCTTTAACAGGTCAAATTTGCTCACAAACTTAGCTGCGCCGACTTGATCAACGCAGTCCTCCATCCGAGGAAGAGGAAATGAATCCGGCTTAGTGACATCGTTTACCTTACGGTAGTCCGTACAAAATCTATTTGTTCCATCCGATTTACTGACCAAGATACAGGGAGAAGCCCAACTGGAGAAAGAAGGCTCTGCTATTTTACTCTCCAGCATGTACCGGACCTCAGCATCCAGACAACGCAGTTTCTCTGAAGAAACTCTATAGAACCGTTGACGAATGGGGTCAGCATCTCCAATGTCAATATCATGTTCTATTAAGTTTGTACGTGTAGGTGTATCAGAAAACAACCCTGGAAATCTCCGAATCAAACCAACTATCTCTTTCCGCCCATCAACAGGTAGATGAGTAAGAAGGCTATCTAAAATCTCCAGTGTCTCTGAATTTTTCAATCTACCCTGCAGTATGCAATCGTCGGGACCAGAAACATCTTCCTGCTCCTGCACAGACCTAGCATGACCAGAACTCTTGGAATAAACAGTATCAGCCAAAAGAACAGCCTTACCGTCCTCTGTAGACTCCCACTGTTCAGTCTCAGAGGAACGTGCATAATAGGGTTTTAACAAATTTACATGGCACAGTTGGTGTGCTTTCCTCCGTTCTGGAGTGGCAACTAGATAATTTTGCTCAGTGTACTGGTGCACCACTGTATATGGACCTTGAAACTTGGCTTGAAAAGGAGAACCAACAATTGGCAGCAGAGCCAGAACCTGATCACCTGGACTAAACTGACGAGGCTCAGCTCGGCGATCATATATGCTCTTCATCCTGTCCTGTGAAGATGATAGCTTCTCTTTAGCCATTTCACCAGCGGCATACAAGCGTCGCCGAAAATCACCCACATATGATAACAGGGACTGAGGAGGCTCGGGAGACTTCCAGTCATCCTGGAGAACAGATAAAAGCCCACGCACTCGATGTCCAAACACTAGGTCATTTGGGCTAAAACCCGTGCTCTCCTGTGAAACCTCCCTAGCAGCTAACAATAACCAAGGCAACCCCTCCTCCCAATTGTTTTCCATCTCAGTACAATAAGCTCTCAACAAAGACTTAAGTGTTTGATGGAAACGTTCCAGTGCTCCTTGACTTTGGGCATGATAGGCGCTAGACAAGTTGTGTTTAATATGGAGTTGTTGGAGAACCTGACCAAAGAGATTAGAGGTGAAATTAGATCCTTGATCACTTTGAATGACCTTAGGGATTCCAAACAGTGAGAGAAACTGAGTCAAAGCTTTTAACACAGCCTTAGTCGTGATAGACCGGAGAGGATAGGCAGCAGGAAACCTAGTGGTCTGACACATCACAGTCAACAAATAATTACTACCCTTTCTAGAACGAGGCAGAGGACCAACACAATCAATAATCAAATACTCAAAAGGTTTACTGAGTACAGGAATAGGGAACAGTGGTACCGGCTTAATAGCTTGATTAGGTTTACCAGTTAATTGACAGGTGTGACAAGTTTTGATGAAATCAGAAACATCCCTCTTTAATCTTGGCCAAAAGAAATGTCGTAATATACGATTGTAGGTTTTTCCTCACACCCATATGCCCAGCAACGTCATTGTGAGAAGTTGTTAGCACCAACTCACGAAGCTTAACTGGTACCACCACCTGACTAATCGCCTCCCCCAGAAAACAACTACCATGAGACATCCACTTTCTCATCAGGACCTCTTCTTGTAGAAAATAGCCCTGTGCGACATCTCCCAACTGTTCCACAGGCACAATTTGGTCCCGCAACTCTTCTAATGTAGGGTCAGTCCGTTGCGCCTCGATTAAATCGGAGCGGGATATAGATAACGGGATAACAGGGAAAACAGTAACAGACTTCTTTGTGGTATTCTCGTTAGCCAGCTCCATGACCAGGTCGTCATGGATCATAGAACGCGTCACTGCACACGCAGAAAACACCTCTGGGAAATTCTGCGCACTCTCATCAGGAATCCCTACAATTGACGGCTTAGTGGAAACCACTAAAGATGGAAACGCGATAGGCCACACACGCTCCCCAGCCAAGTTATTTCCAAGGATCACGTCAATACCCTCAATAGGCAATGAAGGACGCACCCCCACAACAACCTCACCTTTCACCAGTCCACAATCCAACATCAGTTTATGCAATGGAACTGACAGAGTGTTCAAACCTATTCCCCTAATTAGAACACTATTCCCCGAATCAGTCTCCGCAGAGAAGGGTAACACAGATTCCAACACAAATGATTCAGAGGCACCTGTGTCTCTTAGGATCTTTACTGGCACTAGGTTCTTACTTCCTACCATAGACACAAAACCCTCCGTAACGAAAGGTAAATAGTCGGGATCAATATAACCTTTCACCTGGCTCTGGGCATGAGACAATGCGTCAGGAGTGAACTGATGTGGAACAGGTGCTGCTAACGCTGCAGGCCTCGATTTACCATAAGCACCTGTACTGAATTTACCCCTAGACCTAAGAATCGGACATTCATTTTTCCAATGACCTAATTCTTGACAGTAGTGACACTCTTGACCAACGTCAGTTTTACCACGGGTATCAGGCTCAACTCTAGTTGAATGAAACTCTGCCCGGGAACCGAAGTATCTCGGCGAGCGAGGCCCAAATCTCTGCGAACGCCCCCACTCACTCCGAATACGGGGTTCTGCAAAAACATTTGTGAGTCAACACATATTCATCTGCCAAAACCGCAGCTTCAGCGACAGTCTTTATTTTTCGTTCGTTAATGTACGTCGCTATACGATCAGGGATTGTGTCCTTAAATTGTTCTAACATAATCAGATCACACAGCCCTTGGAAAGTCATAACTGCAGAGGCAGAACACCAGCGATTGAACTGTGAAGATAATATTCGCGCAAACTCAACATGAGTCTGCTGATCATCCCTTTTTAAAGTTCTAAATCGTTGGCGGTAAGCCTCAGGGACCAATTCATAACTCTGTAACACAGCCGTTTTAACCTTCTCATAACTAACACTGTCTGCTACACTAAGAGCTGAATATGCTTCTTGCGCTTTACCAGTCAGCACACACTGCAACATCAAAGTGCGATCAGAATCAGGCCAACTCCTAGCGTCAGCAACACGCTCAAACAACGAAAAGAATGTCTCCGGGTCCTTTTCATTAAACTGGGGCAACAACCGTAAATTCCCAACAATATCAAATGTGTCTGGATTACGACCAAAAGAGGAACGACCCCTAGGTAACTCTGGGTCACCTTCCCAGAGCAAACTCTCCCCTGAGAGCTTTCCTTCCCTAACCAACTCTAGTCGCTCTTGTTGCAGCTTGATTTTAGCACGCTCCATATCCTGTTTAAATTCCAATTCCCTTTCATATTTTACACGATCATGCTCCATTTTAGCTCTTTGTCCATGCTCCATTTTAGCTTGTTCATGCTCCAGCTGTAACAGAAGCAGTTCTGTTACAGCTGGAGCGGTCATTGTAACATATCGGGGAGACAACGTGTCCTCAGCAGAGGCTGCCCCAGTGGTAACATCCAGAATACCACTCTCCATCAAATTGGCCTTCAATATTAACCTAATATAATTTTTTAGCCGTTTATCACTAATTTCAACCTTGTAGTGTTCAGCAACCTTCAACAGCTGTTCTTTAGTACATAATTCTAACAGTTCTTCTGATGGAAAGCGAATGAACTCGTCTACATTAGACGCCATAATCATGAAAAAAAAAAATATATATATATATCATAATAATCTTGCTCAACCCCTCTGCTGAGCACACCAGACACAAGAGAAATGACAATCACACCGAGCACCACAGAAGAGAGCTGGGATATGGAGCTTCCCCATAACCTACAATAACTCAACCCTAGTCTTCGTGTGGATTCGCGGTGGGTAATTACGCACTGTAGCCCGCTGGCAAGGAATTAAACCCCCCAGCACGCTGGTAGAATCCACCAAGCCACGGATGTGCCCCCGAGACAACTGCTCAGTCCACAGACACCACACAAAAATAACAAACATTTAACCATGCCCAACGTATCCCAAAACAAAACACGTCACTAAGCCTATCAGGGGAAAAAGCTATAGCTCCGGGTAGAAAATGTCACTACCCTACCCAATCTCCCACTGAGGTACACAGCCGATTGTACTCACCTCCTCAGACCGATGCCCCAACAGCGAGTAGAGCAAGAGTTTCCAGGCTGGGCAGGGACTGGAAACTAACCAATGTACTCTCTCCAACGCAGTACACAACCCAAAGAAAACCAATACTGGGCCTATCAAACTCAAACAAACTAACAAAATTTACAAAAAAAAAAAACTACAGAATTGAACATTAACTCCACGTTCTCCCAAACACAACCAGTTCAAGATCCCGGACGAGCCCCCACTTGTCACGAACCGGCTCAAGTTCGTAACAAAAGGGAGACACGTGGAGACAAGGAATACTTAAAGTATATATTTATTAACTAAAGTAAACTAACTCAAATAACAATGGGGTGTGTAATCAGTAGTGTAAGTGAGTGTTTGCTTGCATAAATGTAATATGGAAAAGTGTTGAGAGGTGCCAAAGCAAACAACCAAAAAGACCACCAAAAATACCACAACCAAAGTCAAAGTATCTGCCTGGAGAGAGTCTCCTTCATGAATGTGGAAGAGGTCCATTTATGCTGGGACACACCCGGCCCAGGTGTTTCCCATGTAGCTGACGACCCTCCCAACTCCGCCCACCGGCATCCTAATAAGGAAACAAGAGCAAAGAGAGAATACGGCAGACAGAGTGGGAGGGTCGTCACAGTATGCACTCACTAACTGTAAGTCGCTCTGGATAAGAGCGTCTGCTAAATGACTAAAATGTAAATGTAAAAGAAGGAAACCTGTACATGCATTGTGTTTGCAATAAGGCACTAAAGTAAAACTGCAAATAATGTGGCAAAGAAATTAACTTTATGTCCTGAATAAAGAAGTGTAATGTTTGGGGCAAATCCAACACAACACATCACTGAGTACCACTCTTCATATTTCCAAGCATGGTGGTGGCTGCATCATGTTATGGGTATGCATGTCATTGGCAAGGACTAGAGACTTTTTTAGGATAAAAAGAAACGGAATAGAGCTAAGTACAGTCAGAATCCTAGAGGAAAACCTGGTTCAGTCTGCTTTCCAACAGACACTGGGAGACAAATTCCCTCTTCAGCAGGACAATAACCTAAAACACAAGGCCAAATATTCACTGGAGTTGCTTACCAAGATGACATTGAATGTTCCTGAGTGGCTTAGTTACAGTTTTGACTTAATTCGGCTTGAAAACTTATGGCAAAAAAAAAAAAAATGGCTGTCTATATAATGTATATTGCATATATTTTACAATCCAGTTGTGCAAAGCTCTTGGAGACTTACCCAGAAAGACACAGCTTTAATCGACTCAGGGGTGTGAATACTTATGTAAATGAGATATTTCTGTATTTCATTTCCAATACATTTGCAAAAATTTCAAAAACGTGTTTTCACTTTGTCATTATGGGGTATTGTATGTAGCTGCGTGAGAGAAAATATTATAATTGAATCCATTTTGAATTCAGGCTGTAAGAAAACAACATGTGGAATAAGTTAAGGGGTATGAATACTTTCTGAATGCACTGTATATCTGCAAGAAAATTATAAATATGTGAATGTTTGAAAGGGGGTCATATAAACATTGCCTTATTTAATTTTTACAGACAATATTAAGTGAATTCTGTCTGAAATAGTCATGCTATAATGGGCATAGTTTCTCAGACCAAATTTCCATTCTGGCTGAAACAAAGCAATCTGATCATGCTCCAGTCAAATACAGCTATAGGGAATGCCTATACATTGTCCAATCTCCTTCCACACATTGATTTCATTCTTTGCATCTTTATTCAGAAACAAACAAACTTGAAATTAAGTGCTGTTTCAGTGTCTTGTTGCAGGTTGTGCAATGTTCAAAAGTGTGTGTGATATTAGCATTAACTTGTGTGTGTGGTGTCAAGTGTGGATGGTCCTATGTATGCAAATAGCCGAGATTGGATATTTCAGCACCATGGACAGCAGCGACATTGGGATAGCGAGATCTGTAATTCAGCAACACATGACACTGGATAGCGGCTGTCTCAGGTGAACTTGGCATTGGGAAAATCCCATCTAATAGGAAACGAGGCATAGGAGGCAAAAAGACTGAAGGAGAAGACTCCCACAGGAACTCTTGGCTTAACTGTTCTGCCACATTCATTTCAAATGTTACATTTTTCGATTTGTAAATAAAAGGGAACACATCTGCAAATAATGTAAATTGACTTTTCTAACTACACTGTACAGCTTTAGTGTGTCTGTGTGTCATAGGTACAACTGCAAGCAATTCGCTTCTCAAATCCTTCTCAAATGTCTGTTTAATGTGAGAAACTAAATTAAAAACAACCGTTAGACTAATACAATGCGTACTGTCACAAATTATTACTATTCCCAACAAGACAACGAAGTGATGGTCTTTACCCACCATGGAGACTTATAAAGGCTACTTCCCCCCCACCAAAAGTTCCCACGCAGAGCGATGTTGTTTACTACATCATTATGCAGGCCAGAGCTTTAGAACAATCACACACCTTGGCTTTTTCTCTGGACTCAGTCTCCCACTTGGTGACTGCAGTCTGTTTCTCTTCCAGTAGATGACGCAGTTCGTTCAGCTTGTCCTCTCTGCGATCTTTGTCCTGTCACAGAAAGCAAGCAATGATCACTATTTTTCATTAGGACATTATGGACAGGTTTAACTTCAAGAGCCCTCTCCATACACAAACACAGCGATAACCATGAATGATAAAGGTCAGTGATGGTAACACCTTTAGCTCCAGTCTCTGATGCTCCTCCTGCTCCTTCCTCTCTCTCTCCAGCCTCCCCTGCTCCTCTTTCTCAGCCAGGAGTCAAGCCTCTACACAGCAGAGGTGGAAAGGAGTCATGGGTCAAACATACAGTACATGCTATTGAAGTAGCCCCATGAATGTATCTGATGTCTTACTGATGTATCACTGTGCATACTATTGAAGCATCTCATAATACAAATGGCAGTTCAATAGCACAGATCAAACGGTACAAATGCACACACAGACATACAACCATTAGCATACAACAAAGGTTTTGTCATGGATTGAATGATAACGAGAAATGACAGTACCCTCTTCCTTTTGTCTTCTCTCATCCTCCTCTTTCTGAAGTTGCTCTTTTTCAGCCTTACTGAGCTTGCCTCCTTTCTTTTGGGCAGACTTGAACCAAATCAACAATTCAAAATATGCACTAACTGTAAGTCGCTTTGGATAAGAGCGTCTGCTAAAATGCAAAGTCTGCGCTCTAGAAAGAGGCCTGAGTTCCCGACATGGAATTCCGTGTGGGATCACCGTTCAAAACTATTTATCCAAGTTGGAGCTTGTTTTTTTCGAGTTCTCAGTTGTCTTCCATGCTGTCACAGTCACTAGCCCATTTAAGCTTAATATCCTTGTCATCTATCGCCCTCCAGGTTCCCTTGGAGAGTTCATCAATGAGCTTGACGCCTTGATAAGTTCCTTTCCTGAGGATGGCTCACCCCTCACAGTTCTGGGGGATTTCAACCTCCCTACGTCTACATTTGACTCATTTCTCTCTGCCTCCTTCTTTCCACTCCTCTCCTCTTTTGACCTGACCCTCTCACCGTCCCCCCCTACTCACAAGGCAGGCAATATGCTTGACCTCATCTTTACTAGATGCTGTTCTTCTACTAATCTCACTGCAACTCCCCTCCATGTCTCCGACCACTACTTTGTATCCTTTTCTCTCTCCCTCTACTCCAACACTACTCACTCTGCCCCTATACAGATGGTAATGCGCCGTCGCAACTTCGCTCTCTCTCTCCCGCTACTCTCTCCTCTTCCAACCTATCATCTCTTCCCTCTGCTCAATCCTTCTCCCTCCAATCTCCTGATTCTGCCTCCTCAACCCTCCTCTCCTCCCTTTCTGCATCCTTTGACTCTCTATGTCCCCTATCCTCCCGGCCGGCTCGGTCCTCCCCTCCAGCTCCGTGGCTTGATGACTCATTGCGAGCTCACAGAACAGAGCTCCGGGCAGCTGAGCGGAAATGGAAGAAAACTAGACTCCCTGCGGACCTGGCATCTTTTCACTCCCTCCTCTCTACATTTTCTTCATCTGTTTCTGCTGCTAAGGCCACTTTCTACCACTCTAAATTCCAAGCATCTGCCTCTAACCCTAGGAAGCTCTTTGCCACATTCTCCTCCTGCTGAATCCTCCTCCCCCCCCCCCCCCCCCCCCCCCCCTCTCTGTGGATGACTTCGTCAACCATTTTGAAAAGAAGGTTGACGACATCCGATCCTCGTTTGTTAAGTCAAATGACACTGCTGGTCCTGCTCACACTGCCCTACCCTATGCTTTGACTTCTTTCTCCCCTCTCTCTCCAGATAAAATCTTGTGACTTGTGACGGCAGGCCGCCCAACAACCTGCCCGCTTGACCCTATCCCCTCCTCTCTTCTCCAGACCATCTCCGGTGACCTTCTCCCTTACCTCACCTCGCTGATCAACTCATCCTTGACCGCTGGCTATGTCCCTTCCATCTTCAAGAGAGTGAGAGTTGCACCCCTTCTCAAAAAACCAACACTCGATCCCTCTGATGTCAACAACTACAGACCAGTATCCCTTCTTTCTTTTCTCTCCAAAACTATTGAGCGTGCCGTCTTTAGCCAACTCTCTTGCTATCTCTCTCAGAATGACCTTCTTGATCCAAACCAGTCAGGTTTCAAGACTGGTCATTCAACTGAGACTGCTCTTCTCTGTGTCACGGAGGCTCTCCGCACTGCTAAAGCTAACTCTCTCTCCTCTGCTCTTGTCCTTCTAGACCTGTCTGCTGCCTTTGATACTGTGAACCATCAGATCCTCCTCTCCACCCTCTCCGAGCTGGGCATCTCCGGCGCGGCTCAGTCTTGGATTGCGTCCTACCTGACCGGTCGCTCCTACCAAGTGGCGTGGCGAGAAGCTGTCTCCGCACCACGTGCTCTCACCACTGGTGTCCCCCAGGGCTCAGTTCTAGGCCCTCTCCTATTCTCGCTATACACTAAGTCACTTGGCTCTGTCATATCCTCACATGGCCTCTCCTATCATTGCTACGCTGACGACACACAACTAATCTTCTCCTTTCCCCCTTCTGATAACCAGGTGGCGAATCGCATCTCTGCATGTCTGGCAGACATATCAGTATGGATGACGGATCACCACCTCAAGCTGAACCATGGCAAGACGGAGCTGCTCTTCCTCCCAGGGAAGGACTGCCTGTTCCATGATCTCGCCATCACGGTTGATAACTCCGTTGTGTCCTCCTCCCAGAGTGCGAAGAGCCTTGGCGTGACCCTGGACAACACCCTGTCGTTCTCCACTAACATCAAGGCGGTGACCCGATCCTGTAGGTTCATGCTCTACAACATTCGGAGAGTACGACCCTGCCTTACACAGGAAGCGGCACAGGTCCTAATCCAGGCACTTGTCATCTCCCATCTGGATTACTGCAACTCGCTGTTGGCTGGGCTCCCTGCCTGTGCCATTAAACCCCTACAACTCATCCAGAATGCCGCAGCCCGTCTGGTGTTCAACCTTCCCAAGTTCTCTCACGTCACCCCGCTCCTCCGCACACTCCACTGGCTTCCAGTTGAAGCTCGCATCTGCTACAAGACCATGGTGCTTGCCTACGGAGCTGTGAGGGGAACGGCACCTCCGTACCTTCAGGCTCTGATCAGTCCCTACACCCAAACGAGGGCATTGCGTTCATCCACCTCTGGCCTGCTGGCTCCCCTACCTTTGCGGAAGCATAGTTCCCGCTCAGCCCAGTCAAAACTGTTCGCTGCTCTGGCACCCCAATGGTGGAACAAGCTCCCTCACGACGCCAGGACAGCGGAGTCACTCACCACCTTCCGGAGACATTTGAAACCCCACCTATTTAAGGAATACCTGGGATAGGATAAAGTAATCCCTCTCCCCCCCCCCTTACCCCCCCCCCCCTCCCAAAAAAAATGTTTTTGTAAATGTAATGTCTTAAATGCACTGAAGTCGGAAGTCGGATTTTTCCAATTTCCCAGTTGTTTTGAATAGGGCAATACATCGGGTGCATGTTGTCTCACGTCAGATCAGATGGCGTCACGGAGGAGTGACGCTCCTCGTGCTATCTAACGTAAGATATTGGCCGTGTTCGAGAAGATCAAAACTGTATCATGGGTAAACTGTGACTGACTGACTCACACTGATCTACAAATAATAAAGAGTCGTTATTTAGGATACAAGGTGATTTGTAGATCAGGAGATGCTGGGGAGAAATTGAAACTTATATTATATTAAATTTAGCTAGCTAGGCCTATATCTACTAGGTCTAATATCTCTCATGAATCTAATATAGAGAGAGATATTATGCTATTCATAACAAAAGTAACAAAGTTACCTTTGCATCCTTGGATGGCTTACAAGGAAATAACATAGAGAATAGAAACTTAGGAGATATAGTATTTAGTTGTAGTAAGATAAGGCTGAAAGAAGCAAAGGAGAAGCAAAACTGAGACTTGCAGCATGCTTGCAGTAAAAGGAAGCTGATTTGCAGTCACTTGCTCACCTTGAGTCCTATCTAGCTAGCTAAATGGTAATCTAACTTACTCTGGCTAGTAACAACTGGCTACTTATGCAACTAGCTACTTGGCTTGTAAACATGTTAAACTAACCACAATATTCATTTTCTAACTCTGGTTAGCTTGCTAAATAGGTAATGAAATAACATTTGTTGGAAAACTGGTCATCTTCTCTTGGTGGGCATATCTGTCAACTCTTTTCACGTCCAAGTAACCATGGAAATGCCACCGGAAGCACGCGCAGTAGGTCAATGTTTTGGTTTGCGACATGTAAAACGATTTACGGCGTTGTTTATGAACTCCTATTTGAACTTGTGTGGACGAAGGGCGAAGTAACCAGCTATCGACACTACTTAACTGCAAAGATTTATCGATAAGGGACCTTATAATGTAATGGAATCTTAATTATATCGTGTGAATTAATCACAATTAATGTTTTTATAACCGAGGGTGTTTAGCTAATTACAGTGGTGTAAAGTACTTAAGTAAAAATACTTTTAAGTACTACTTAAGTAGTGTTTTTGGGTATCTGTACAATACTTTACTATTTATATTTTTGACAACTTTTACTTTTACTCCACTACATTCCCAAAGAAAATAATGTACTTTTTACTCCATAAATTTTCCATGACACCAAAAAGTACTCGTTACATTTAGAATGCCCAAGCAGGACAGAATTATGGCACCTATCAATATAACGCTTTGTCATTCCTACTGCCTCAGATCTGGCGGACTCACAAAACACACTGTCACAAAACACAAATACTGTGTCTGTAAATGATGTCTGAGTGTTGGAATGTGCCCCTGTCTGTTCGTAATTAAAAATAATACGAAAATCGTGTGCCATCTGGTTTGCTTAATATATGGAATTTGATGTATAGCTTTTACTTTGTACTTTAACTCAAGTATGACAATTGAGTACTTTTTCTACCACTGTACCTAAGTACATTTAAAACCAGATACTTTTAGACTTTTACTCAAGTAGTATTTTACTGGGTAACTTTTACTTGAGTCATTTTCTGTTAAGGTATCTTTACTTTTACTCAAGTATGACAATTGAGTACTTTTTCCACCACTGGCTAATTAGCTAGCTGAGATTCAACCAATAATTGTCTGTTGACGTTGTGCTGGGAGACAATGTCAAAAGACAATTATTGGTTGAATTGCAGATGCCAATTAACTAGCCAGCTAGCTAATCAATCGCCAATCGCAAGCTTGCCCTTTTGTACTGTTACCTAACCTACATGCTAAGTGAACCAAGATAAAGCTAAAATGTATGCATGACACAGCTAAGATTGTGAGGCTCACAGGATATATGATGTGTGACAACAATCAGACATATGCACATTTCTGAGCTGTTTTACATAATCATCAGCTGCTGTATACTAAATCCCCTGTTGTATCTTCTGACCTTTTCTTCCATCCCAGTAGTGAAGGCTGATACGGTCTCAGGCAGTGACATGGCCAACCCTCTGAGGAGTGAGGTTAGACAGCTGTACAAGAATGTAAGTTCAACACTGACTACTGCCAGTGCACCCACCCGTTGTTGTTACCCGCACTTACTTTCAGTATCTGAGATTTGCTTCCACTCATGCAATATTTAGCTGTCTTTCCAAAACAATCCCCAAAGCCTGGAATAATCATTGGTAACCTGTCTCCTTCCATTGACAGCTACTGTTTTTGGGACGGGAATACCCCAAAGGAGCAGACTACTTCAGGGAACGTCTGAAGAGTGCCTTTATGAAGAACAAAGATGTCACAGACCCTAAGGAGATCAAGACGCTAGTCGACCGTGGGGAGTTTGTGATAAAGGAACTGGAGGCCCTGTACTATCTAAGGAAGTACAGAGCCATGAAGAAGCGTTACTATGAAGAATAATTGTCCGCCATGCTGAATATAGGCAGACCAATAGACTGATAGCCTAGATATTTGGCAGCTGAATCTTCAGTATGCAAGTTTTAGTTTAGCCATCCATGAAGTAGAGTGTTATTAGCAACACAAACGTCCTTAGACACAAATGTTAGCTATATATTACAGACAAAAGTGTTATGAGCTACACTTGCCACTCTTACACACCTCGAGTTGTGGAATCAAGTCCACCAAATGCCTACAGTTCTCTCATGTGTACATAATTGTAAATAATACATGATAGAATGTATTGATAACTTGTACAATGTAATTTAATTATATAAGTATAAATATGAGACACAGCTATTTCAAATGAATGTTTATTTTAAGTGTACAACACTGATAGCCCTATCTTAACATAAATGAGAAACATTTCACATAAAAGTCAAGCAAAGATATTTCATTATTAACAATCCTAACTTTTCAAGTTGGTGATGTATGCTACATTCATAGAAATATGAGAATATAGATGAGCTATTGATACCATCTGTCAGGACATTCATGAGTCGTGAAAAACAGCAGCACTGGGGAGGGAGAAATATGAGAAGAAAGAGAAACTGTTAAGTCATGGTTTTATCAGCATGTTATGGAAGACTGCTCTTTGTGAAATCCAACTCGTGGACGTTGCCTAAGCCGGGGTTATTGTTTCCAAATTTCTTCTCTCTGTTCTTTGTGAGGTCCAGCTTTCCTGCTCGTCTCTTGGCCTAGGTATGGATGAGAGCTAAATTAATACAGGAAAGTGGTTGGAAGAGAGAACGTCTTGGAGGTTATTTATTGAAAACACACATATCACTTACCCTTTCTTTAAAGTGCTTGTAAAAGCAAAATAACATTGTATCTTCTTTCATCAAAGTCACCCTTGGTTCCAACTTCAGCTTCATACCCCCTGGAAAGAGACACATTTTAGTGTAAAATAAATATGTTCATTAGACATGAAATATGGCAAGAAGAAACACTACCATTTGAGAAAGAGTACCTGAAAGTAGACTGACCACAAGTCCAACAGCCAGTGTTGTAAGTGTCCCAATAGGACTGAAGTAGAGATAGGACAGGGAGTACCAGGTATCAGCCAGGAAGGATCTGTAGATGAGACACATAGTGGCATCCAACAGCTATAACGTTGCATATATTGTTTACAGCTGAAGCAGTTCGCTATTTTAACATGACAAGGCTTCTAACATACTTGTTCCCTACAGCAAAAGTGTGACCTGTCCTTAACCAAAGATACTGAAGCCCACAACTTACCTCTCTGCTGTATTTTGCTGTAGTACCGTAGTGTATAGGCTTGTTTCTGTTGGGGATGCGGTCCAGTTGAACGCGTCGGCTGCGGTTGTGAAGTTACAACCATGTGTGGTCAGACGTAGAGGCCTGCTCTGCTCTGGTAGAGGAGGGTAAAACTGGGCCCCTATCCCCACCCACAGAGACATAACCAGCCCAGAGAGCAGACCAGCCAAGCCCCCCTGCAGCACAGAACACACAGATAGAACACATCAACACTTCAACATCAACTTTCAGAGAGATTAGCTAATAGTTAGCTTAGTTGTATGCTTATAATCCTGCTTTTGTTAAAGAGACTGCACTGACTGTGGCATTAGCGTATGGACAGAGGATCCCCAGTGAGAAGAGACCCAGTAAAGGCCCTCCGATGATCCCAAAGATACTGATAGCTGCCTACAGGGGGAGACAGAGACATATTTTAGAGTTGCGTACCTCAAGACTGAACACATTTTATGTAGAAGTACATACTCCTTTTGTTGTATCGAATACCTGCAGCAGACCTCCCATTAGTGAGGCTATGCCAGCCATTCCAATACAGAGAGCCCCATACAGAAAGCCTAGAATGGATCATAGGGGTAGCAGATAAAATCATGATAAATCATGGTTTATTCATTTCTAATATCAGCAAGAATATATCAATAGGAAGATGAATATATCATTAAACTCTCTGAGCTCTGTGGTAAATGCAAAGACACCTATTGATATTAGACACTCACTGAGGCCTTTAGAGCTCCAGGACAGGTGTTTCTCTGACATGTGTGTGTACGGTTTGATCAGATCTTCAATAGTCACGGCAGCCAGAGCATTGACACTGGACGATACCGTACTGTGGACAAGAGAGAGCAAATATAGTGCCATTATTTACCTAGAAATATAACATGATGTAAAATAACATTACAAACATGAACAAAATCTGTATACAGTGTGTGTGAGTGCTATGGAAATAGTAATAAATATTAAGTCATAGTAGTGATATTATGAACTTTGAGATATTGCATACAGTACAAATAGTAACAAAAGGGTACTTAATCTAGTAGACATATAACAATGTAACATACTAACATTATAAACAGTAGCAATGATCAAATTTAAGATAAAGTATTAGATGGGAATAGTAACCTTAGTGTCCCACTGAAGGCTGCAGCCACAAACAATCCTGGTACTCCAGGGTAGTCTCTCAGGATGTCCAGCACCATATATGGCATCAGCTGTATAGAGAAAGAGGGCTGGTCAGTGTCTGTCTGAGTGGTACAACTGGGTTTGGGTTATTTGGGATATTTTTCCTGGGAACAATCTGGATGTGTGGCCGACGTGGGGAAAAAACAGTTTTCCCACAAAAAATAGGTTAAGATGGTTACACTTAGTGGCTGTGAATGTTATCAGTTTAAACAAATATTTTAGAAAATATATCTGTAAAGTGGCAGTCTGGCAGAATAGTAATATTAACAGTGCCTGGTATTTATGCAGGTTAGCGTTTTTCGTCATGAATCTTGTTCTGGAGGCAGCTCTACAGAGTGGCCACTAGCTGGCACAGCCAAAACATCTGTCATAAAATCTTAACCCTAACATTAACCACACTGCTAACCCTAATACCTAACCCTAACCTGGCCCATCTATCAGAAATCGCTCAGTTCTGCCTCCAGGACAAGACTCATCCCAATAAACGTCAACCTGCGGTTTTTATTAAAGTGTTATTTCCTGGTTTGTGTCCTCAACCTGATCTGGAGCAGACACCATGCCTGCTGTCCAGGGGTCACAGTGCTTGTAGACAGAGTACAGACACAGCCCCGCAAACACAGAACACAGCATGATGACCCACAGTCCTAATAGGTTTATGTAGAGAGACCTGGAAGAGAATAAACAGAGAGAGAGAGAGAGAGAGAGAGAGAGAGAGAGAGAGAGAGAGAGAGAGAGAAGAGTGACAGAAAGAGGGGATAGAGAGAAAGAGAGAGAGAGAATGTGTTTTATCAGAAGGACGAGTAGGCTACACTTCCCCATCGTTTATCAGTGCAAGTTCGACGGCCAACTAGCTGAAAAAGTTTGAGAGGGTTTATCTAATGTTCCTTTGTTAGATTTTAGCTCATCTTGTTCTGGCTAGCATCTTGTTGTTGTTGATGTGCATAACTGAGGGAGAGAGAGCCTACCTTCTCATGGTTGTTTGATCAATAGGACTATAAAGTTCTCAAATGTAAGAGGACTCCCGTGGTGTTTACATATTTGCAGAAATCCATTCAGGTGTATTTTGTGGCTTTTGGCGAATGCGTTCTAGTTAACAATCTAAAGTTGCGCTGTTACAACTGCCTGCAAACACCAGTGATGTAAAGTACTTAGGCAAAAATACTTTAAAGTACTACTTAAGTAATAATAATATGCCATTTAGCAGACACTTTTATCCAAAGCGACTTACAGTCATGCTTGCATACATTTTTGTGTATGGGTGGTCGCGGGGATCGAACACACTACCTTGGCGTTACAAGCGCTGTGCTCTACCAGCTGAGCTACAGAGGACCACACAACTACAAAGTAGTTATTTGGGGGGTATCTGTACTTTAATATTTATATTTTTTGACTACTTTACTTTTACTTCAATACATTTTCCCTGACACGCAAAAGTACTCGTTACATTTTGAATGCTTAGCAGGACAGGAAATGGTCCAATTCACATCCCAGGTCGTCCCTATTGGCTCTGATCTGGAGGACTCACTAAACACAAAGTATTTGTTTGTAAATTATGTGTGTTGGAGTGTGACCCTGGCTATCCCTAAATTTAAAAATCAAGAAAATCGTACCGTCTGGTTTACTTTTGATACTTAAGTATATTTAAAACCAAAGACTTTTTTACTTTTATTCAAGTAGGTTTTTACTCGGTTACTTTCACTTTTACTTGAGCCATTTTCTATTAAGGTATTTTTACTTTTACTCAAGTATGACAATTGGGTACTTTTTCCACCACTGGTACACACACAGTCTAGTTCAAAGTGAATGATGGCGGGCCCTTGTGGCAACTGGCTTGTTTGTATAAAGGCCTACTGTAGCTCTGATTGGATATTGCGCACCGGTCTGTGTAGACTCCGGTCTTGGACGAGACAGATGTTTTTATTAGATTTTATTTACTGCAGTGTCTATTAATTGTCCAAACGCTCTGCTGCTTTCCCACTCTATATTTCTATAGAATTTTCACAAATGCCTTAGTATACGTAATTCCCAAACATTCTAAGAATTTATGAAAACGTTAAAATTGCTCGCTTGTCAGATTATTTTCCCGAAAGTGTCATGTTCTTCCTGGGGGTGTATTTGAACAGATTTTAATAAGATTTCATGTTACTAAAATGCTGTCAGTTCCACTTTAAACACTGGGGCTGAACAAGAAATAGATCTTCATGCTCTACTCTATCCTTCCATGAAGATGATGCCTCACATTTTGGCGTGAGTCATGGATTTGCAGGAGATGTATCTCTGCACCTGGGCTTGGTTGATCCCGTAGATACTGGTCCAGACAAACGTGCCTCCAAACGTGATTGTCCAGAAGGTGTGCCTCCTCAGTGGACTAGCATCAAAGCTACAAAGGAGAGACAGAGACAGAGACAGAGACAGAGACAGAGACAGAGACAGAGACAGAGACAGAGACAGAGACAGAGACAGAGAGAGAGAGAGAGAGACATTCAGTACGCCCTTTTGCAATGTCTTATGCTGTATTTTGCACCAAAATACTGCACAAAGTCCAGGTGCAGACTCTTCTCCGGCTCTTTTACATCTATAATCTACATGACAATTTATTCACTCCCAGAAATTGAGTCGTCCTCCGAACTCTGCGTGGTTGAGGATGTTGGAGACTCCTCCCTGCAGGACCACGGCTCTGATGATGACAGATAGGAAGCCTGCCACCATGATGCCCACCTGGAACACGTCCGTCCACACCACCGCCTTCAGACCGCCCTGTCAGAATACACACCCAGCCGTGTTAAATATATGCGTCAAAGGTCACCACACAGTGCTACACAAATCATGTTTCAATCTAACCTCCATCTGTATTTCCCTTACATCAGGGGATAAATGTTAATAAAATAAATGTTTATAGCATAATTTATTGACATCACTGTCTGTCCAGTACCATAGTGCAGTAAAAGGTGCAGACCACTCCTGTTGAAATGACAGCACCCCAGAGATCCATCCCAGTCACTGGAGAGAGACGGAAAAAGAGAGATGCAGAAAGGAAAAGCTAGAGAGATTGACATCATTTAGCAGAGGAGTGGTTTCAAGTGCACTCAATGCCGATGGGGCATGAAATTAAAATATTTTATGACTTATAGAGACTACTGCACCTTGGTTTAATGCCAGAGCTGGAGCATAAATGACTATACCCGTGTAGAGTATCTGTGAGACAGAGAGACATAATATGTGGCTCTTATAATCACCTGTAGTACAAGGGTTGTTCTCATGTTCATGTAATTCATAATATGGAGGGAGGAGAGTGTTGTGATAAGGTACTCACAGTCTGAACAATGAACATCACTGTCCCTAACAGACGGGTGGCTCTGTTGAACCGTATCTCCAGATACTGCAGAATGATGAAAGAATGAAATATGACACATTTCCCATGGAAAGGACAATTACATTAGTTCATGTGTGAAGCCCAAAAGACAAAGCAAGAGTATATTCAGCCAGAGGATAAGATGACACGACTGTGCCAGGATTGTTTCAGTCAGCTGATGAAGATAAAATACTGACTCATATTTGAGCTCTTTGAATCATAATCATAATCTAATCATCAGCATCTCAACAAGACTAAGGAATGGACATGTGCAGAGATATTAAGTAATGGAACCGTGACTACTATGACTTTTACCTGAAACAGCAATCTGTTTGTTTTATAGAAAGATTACAAAATTTGGTCAGTATTTTATTTCCTGAATAGATTGCGTTGGTCAATTGGTCACTTTGAACAAAACTTTATAACCCCCAAGATATTTATTTCAGGGATTTAGAATTGCTTAGAATTTGCATTGCAATTACTCTGGCTAATCTCTACCAAACATGTTATACTATTTCAGTTGAATAGAACATAACTCAACTCAACAGAGTGGATTGATTCTCACCTCATATGTACTTGTGATGCCCAGCCTGTAGAAGACAGGGAGGAAGACCTCTGAGCTGACCACCACCACCAGCACATAGGAGAGGCTGAAGAGGCCGTAGCTTGCCCCGTATTGGTACACTTCGGCTGGGGTGGCCAGCACTGTGATAGCCGACATGAAGCTGGCAGTCAGGGACAAAGCCACAGGTACGGCTGTCATACTCTGGCCCCCCATCAGAAACTCTCTGGAGCTGCTCTGGCCCCTTCCGACGATGGCATAGTACACCCCGATGGCTGCAGACACCAGCAGCATCAGAGCAAAGACAGCATAGTCCCCAGCCACAAAGGATCCAACCACTGGAGAGGCTGCCATTGTAGCCTTCTGATTGTGAGGTATAGGCTACTCTACTCACTGGAAGAATGTCCTATTCCTGAACTTGTAGTCCCTTGTGGTTTCTGTTATTGGAATGCAATGAACTGCAGAGAATTAGTATTTCTCTATGACATCTATGGTAGCTTACAGTAGGCTGCTGTGCTTTCAGATAGAATGATGTCCTTGTCCATATGTCCTTGTCACAGACAGGATATGAGCTGAAACAGGATAGCAGTGAGCTCTGAAGTCTTCACTGTGCCTGTGTGTTTCTCAAAGACATTACTGGCAGGTAGCAGTGAGCACACCTCTCCACAAAATCAAGAGCTGGGATTGTTCCGTTGTTCTCCTGGCTGGACCGATAACTACCCCTGTCATCAGCCCTACCCCCTGGATGGCTGGTACACACGGACACACACAGAGGCATACGCATGCGTACACACACACACTCGTGCGCACACACAGACACGCACACACAGACACACCCACACACACTTCTGAAAAACGTTGGTCCCCAGAGAAAATATAGCTATTTTTATACTAACATGTCCAGTCCAGTATAATGTGTCTAGTGTCCAGTATGTCATGTCCACTAGTTAGTACATGTATGGACCACATGAGGGTGGTTGCACCTTAATTGGGGAGGACGGGCTTGTGGTAATGGCTGGAGCGGAATTGGTGGAATGGTAGCAAATACATCAAACACACGATTTCCATGTGTTTGATGCCATTCCATTTGCTCTGTTCCACCCATTATTATGAGCGGTCCTCCCCTCAGCAGCCTCCAATGGTATGGACACTGTATGGACACTGACTGAGCTGTCATTGGGATACAAAAGTATCCAGAAAGTCATCCTTGAAGTTGTTGCAAAACCACGCCCCCTTATGTGCCTTCTCACCACGTGGAAAAGCAAAACGTTCCCATGATGCTTCATCCAACATGGCTGCGCCCCTGCACCGGGCATGGGTGTAAACACATTTAGCCGATAAATTGTTGTTTTCATACTTTGAATCGTGGATTACATTATTTTTTATTCATATATCAGAAAAATAGTCAGGTCAAAAATGAAGATAAAATCCAAGTCGTCGTATCATAAATCTGAGAACACTTTCAGGGTGAGTGTTGCTGTTGGGAACTTGTGGTTGTGCAGCACAGTTGTTAGCATAGCCAGCTAGCGACGACTGCTTTGCTATTACATTGAAAATAACAAAATATTTGTACATATGCTAAATATATATGTTTTCCTATTACTACGTTGAATGAACCAACAAGCGTAGCTGCTTGGATATGTTACATATCATATGTAGCCTAGCTAGCAAGTCATTTCATTACTGTATCGCTCACTGTAGTAGACTACAGAAAGTAGCTACTGTTAACTCTTGATCGTTTGCTTTACAGTTTCTCACGTTTGCTGAAAGGCTTGCCAATGTCAATATCGATGTCATCCATCGCATTGACAGAACTGGGAGTTATGATGAGGTATGTATTCTCTGTGAGAATGCAGAACCCTTATCACACTTGTTCAAAATGACGTTTTTTCCGTTGTTAATATCATTTCATGGCATGTAACACTGTTTTCGGTTGTAGGAGGTAGACACCTACTTTTCAGAAGGACTGACAAAATGGAGGGACCTGAATTTGACAGAGCATTTCAGTGAGTACATAACTCATCACACCAAGGAGCTTCACTACTACTATCACATCTGGCCCAATAGATTTCCTTGTCAAGTTTACAAACATGTCCCCATGAGCAGAACCCAGTGACTAATCTGAAACACATTCCTCTGTTCCTCAGCCACCTTCCTGAGGGAGGTGTCCAACAAGAGCCAGTCCTTCAACCTTCTGGTGTTCCATCAGAGGTCTATAGTGGAGAGCCTGAAGACTCACCTCAGTACCAAGAACAGCCTGGCCTGCCAGCCGCTACTGGAGTACGTACCTGAGATTTACATTTTACATTTACATTTTAGTCATTTAGCAGACGCTCTTATCCAGAGCGACTTACAGTTAGTGAGTGAATACATTATTATTATTTTCATACTGGCCCCCCGTGGGAAACGAACCCACAACCCTGGCGTTGCAAACGCCATGCTCTACCAACTGAGCTACATCCCCTGCCTGCCATTCCCTCCCCTACCCTGGACGACGCTGGGCCAATTGTGCGCCGCCCATGAGTCTCCCGGTCGCGGCCGGCTGCGACAGAGCCTGGATTCGAACCAGGATCTCTAGTGGCACAGAGATTACTGTGTGTGTACCTGAGATTACTGTGTGTGTGTGTACCTGAGATGAATGTGTGTGTGTGTACCTGAGATGACTGTGTGTGTATGTACCTGAGATTACTGTGTGTGTGTGTGTACCTGAGATGACTGTGTGTGTGTGTACCTGAGATGACTGTGTGTGTGTACCCAAGATTACTGTGTGTGTGTGTACTTGAGATTACTGTGTGTGTGTGTACCTGAGATTACTGTGTGTGTGTGTACCTGAGATGACTGTGTGTGTGTGTACCTGAGATGACTGTGTGTGTGTACCTGAGATTACTGTGTGTGTGTGTACCTGAGATTACTGTGTGTGTGTGTACCTGAGATGACTGTGTGTGTGTGTGTGTGTGTACCTGAGATGACTGTGTGTGTGTGTACCTGAGATGACTGTGTGTGTGTGTACCTGAGATGACTGTGTGTGTGTGTACCTGAGATAACTGTGTGTGTGTGTGTACCTGAGATGACTGTGTGTGTGTGTGTACCTGAGATGACTGTGTGTGTGTACCTGAGATGACTGTGTGTGTGTACCTGAGATGACTGTGTGTGTGTGTGTGTACCTGAGATGACTGTGTGTGTGTGTGTGTGTACCTGAGATGACTGTGTGTGTGTGTACCTGAGATGACTGTGTGTGTGTGTGTGTACCTGAGATGACTGTGTGTGTGTACCTGAGATGACTGTGTGTGTGTGTACCTGACATTACTGTGTGTGTGTGTACCTGAGATTACTGTGTGTGTGTGTGTACGTGTACCTGAGATTACTGTGTGTGTGTGTACGTGTACCTGAGATTAGTGTGTGTGTGTACCTGAGATTACTGTGTGTGTGTGTACCTGAGATTACAGTGTGTGTGTGTGTGTGTACCTGAGATTACTGTGTGTGTGTGTGTACGTGTACCTGAGATTACAGTGTGTGTGTGTACCTGAGATTACTGTGTGTGTGTGTACCTGAGATTACTGTGTGTGTGTGTACCTGAGATTACAGTGTGTGTGTGTACCTGAGATTACTGTGTGTGTATGAGTACCTGAGATTACTGTGTGTGTGTGTGTACCTGAGATTACAGTGTGTGTGTGTACCTGAGATTACTGTGTGTGTGTGTACCTGAGATTACAGTGTGTTTGTATGTGTACCTGAGATTACAGTGTGTGTGTGTACCTGAGATTACAGTGTGTGTGTGTGGACCTGAGATTACAGTGTGTGTGTGTACCTGAGATTACAGTGTGTGTGTGTGTGTGTACCTGAGATTACAGTGTCTGTGTGTGTACCTGAGATTACTGTGTGTGTACGTGTACCTGAGATTACAGTGTGTGTGTGTGTACCTGAGATTACAGAGTGTGTGTGTGTGTGTGTGTACCTGAGATTACAGTGTCTGTGTGTGTACCTGAGATTACTGTGTGTGTGTGTACGTGTACCTGAGATTACTGTGTGTGTACCTGAGATTACTGTGTGTGTACCTGAGATTACAGTGTGTGTGTGTGTACCTGAGATGACTGTGTGTGTGTGTACCTGAGATGACTGTGTGTGTGTGTGTGTACCTGAGATGACTGTGTGTGTGTACCTGAGATGACTGTGTGTGTGTGTACCTGACATTACTGTGTGTGTGTGTACCTGAGATTACTGTGTGTGTGTGTACGTGTACCTGAGATTACTGTGTGTGTGTGTACGTGTACCTGAGATTAGTGTGTGTGTGTACCTGAGATTACTGTGTGTGTGTGTACCTGAGATTACAGTGTGTGTGTGTGTGTGTGTACCTGAGATTACTGTGTGTGTGTGTGTACGTGTACCTGAGATTACAGTGTGTGTGTGTACCTGAGATTACTGTGTGTGTGTGTACCTGAGATTACTGTGTGTGTGTGTACCTGAGATTACAGTGTGTGTGTGTACCTGAGATTACTGTGTGTGTATGAGTACCTGAGATTACTGTGTGTGTGTGTGTACCTGAGATTACAGTGTGTGTGTGTACCTGAGATTACTGTGTGTGTGTGTACCTGAGATTACAGTGTGTTTGTATGTGTACCTGAGATTACAGTGTGTGTGTGTACCTGAGATTACAGTGTGTGTGTGTGGACCTGAGATTACAGTGTGTGTGTGTACCTGAGATTACAGTGTGTGTGTGTGTGTGTGTACCTGAGATTACAGTGTCTGTGTGTGTACCTGAGATTACTGTGTGTGTACGTGTACCTGAGATTACAGTGTGTGTGTGTGTACCTGAGATTACAGAGTGTGTGTGTGTGTACCTGAGATTACAGTGTCTGTGTGTGTACCTGAGATTACTGTGTGTGTGTGTACGTGTACCTGAGATTACTGTGTGTGTACCTGAGATTACTGTGTGTGTACCTGAGATTACAGTGTGTGTGTGTGTACCTGAGATTACTGTGTGTGTGTACCTGAGATTACAGTGTGTGTGTACCTGAGATTACTGTGTGTGTGTGTACCTGAGATTACTGTGTGTGTGTGTACGTGTACCTGAGATTACTGTGTGTGTGTGTACGTGTACCTGAGATTACAGTGTGTGTGTGTGTACCTGAGATTACAGTGTGTGTGTGTGTACCTGATATTACAGTGTGTGTGTGTGTACCTGATATTACAGTGTGTGTGTACCTGAGATTACTGTGTGTGTGTGTACCTGAGATTACAGTGTGTGTGTGTACCTGAGATTACTGTGTGTGTGTGTGTGTACCTGAGATTACTGTGTGTGTACCTGAGATTACAGTGTGTGTGTGTACCTGAGATTACTGTGTGTGTGTGTGTGTACCTGAGATTACTGTTTGTGTGTGTACGTGTACCTGAGATTAGTGTGTGTGTGTACCTGAGATTACTGTGTGTGTGTGTACCTGAGATTACAGTGTGTGTGTGTGTGTGTACCTGAGATTACTGTGTGTGTGTGTGTACGTGTACCTGAGATTACAATGTGTGTGTACCTGAGATTACTGTGTGTGTGTGTACCTGAGATTACAGTGTGTGTGTGTACCTGAGATTACAGTGTGTGTGTGTGTGTGTGTGTGTACCTGAGATTACTGTGTGTGTGTGTACCTGAGATTACTGTGTGTGTGTGTGTACCTGAGATTACTGTGTGTGTACGTGTACCTGAGATTACTGTGTGTGTGTGTACGTGTACCTGAGATTACAGTGTGTGTGTGTGTACCTGAGATTACAGTGTGTGTGTGTACCTGAGATTACAGTGTGTGTGTGTACCTGAGATTACTGTGTGTGTGTGTGTGTACCTGAGAGTATTGTGTGTGTGTGTACCTGAGATTACTGTGTGTGTGTGTGTGTACCTGAGATTACTGTGTGTGTGTGTACCCGAGATTACTGTGTGTGTGTGTGTGTGTACCTGAGATTACAGTGTCTGTGTGTGTACCTGAGATTACTGTGTGTGTACGTGTACCTGAGATTACAGTGTGTGTGTGTGTACCTGAGATTACAGTGTGTGTGTGTGTACCTGAGATTACAGTGTGAGGCTGAGGAGGATGGTACAAATTCAATAGGAAATGTTCTGTAGAATATGTTTCAAAATTTGCCTGTAAAGAATGCACACATGTCATGTGGAAACAAACGTAATGTTTGTTCTTCATTGGCAAAGTTGTTGCTTGCAGTGTGTGTGTGCGCGCGCCCTGCAAATGATTACTTTTGTCTCCGTTCTCCATCAGCCTGGTGGTCCAGCTGGCTAGGGACCTCCAGATGGATTTCTACCCCCACTTCCCTGACTTCTTCGTCCTCATCACCTCTCTCCTGGAGACCCAGGACACAGAGATACTGGAGTGGGCCTTCACCTGCCTCTCCTACCTCTACAAGTACCTCTGGAGACTCATGGTCAAGGACATGACCAAAATGTACAGGTGAGACTGGGCCTTAGGCCTACCTGGCTGCAGTAGGAGTAGACAGATGGTGCTAGAAGCTCTAGCATTATTGTTGTTATTGTTTCCTATCTATGGCATATTTTTATAGATGACATCAGTGTTTAATTATCTCTCCTTCCCCCCCTACAGCTTGTACAGCACACTGTTGGCGCACAAGAAGGAACACATACGAAAGTTTGCGGCAGAGAGTTTTTCTTTTCTGATGAGAAAGGTGTGTTGTGGTCGTACCTAGTTGACATCCAGTGGTTATGAAATCAGATCTAATTGAATAGATTGAATAAATTGCATTTATACCCCCCAGGTGCCAGACCTTGACGCCCTTCTCAACCACATGTTCCTAGACCTGGAGGAGCACCCTGGGAAGGCAGAGGGGGTGGGACAGCTGCTGTTTGAGATGTGTAAAGGAGTCCGCAACATGTTCCACTCCTGCGCTGGCACGGTGAGTTCATTAGGTTACACAGTAGGAAATAAAAGATTAGACTCTGAGAAAAAGGTTAACAAAGTGGAGTCTAATGCATGTATATTCAGTTGATCTTATATTATTTATGACAGATCTTTCATTCACATCCTCTTTCCTCTCCTCCAGGCCCTCCCAGTAGCTCTGAGGAAGCTAGGACCAAGCGCTGACCAGGAAGTCTCTCTACCCTGGGATGCTGTCAGAGACTCACTGGATCAAATGGCCCAGGCAGCAGCCAATCACGTAGAGAAAGAGCACTTCCTGGTTCTGTGGGAGTCTCTACAGGTTAGGGAGCATTTTTACCTCACAACTGGATCCGCATAGTGCCAATGTAAGCTCTTTGTAGGTCTGTGTGGCTGAATGATGGGTTGTCTTGTCTGTCTCAAAGCCTGTGTGACAGATAGGTTATTGTCATGTCTCTGTCGGACTGTTTGAGTGATACTGTTCATTATCCTGGTCCAGGGCTGTTTAACTGTGACTGAGGGCGTGTCCCGTGTCTAAATCATGTTGTTGTCTTTCTCTAGACGTGTGTGAGTGAGGTCCTACGGAACCTGAATAAGACAGATGTTGATGAGGAGGAGGAGGGTCAGGCCTCCGAGCACTTGGAGCGTCTGCTCTTCATCCTCCACACCCTGGTGGGACACCGCAACGGAGACAAGATCACCAAGCCAGACACTGTCTGTCAGGTAGGGCCCGCGGTCACCATTTATCTGTGCGACATGAATAAGTAATACTAAGAATAAGCATGGAGTATGTTCTGTATTCAGAGGCTGTGTGTGTGTCTGTATGTATTTGACCGTCTCCGCTTATACTGTATATATTTAAAAGAAGAAGAATACTTTATTGTGTCCATTTGATTTTCAGATCACATAAATGTGTCTTTTGCCTGAACTTAGTTTGGGTTCAAATCTGACTGTTGGTGTCATATTATGTATAGATTCCTCTGATGTTTTTGTCCTTCTCTGTGCCTCTGTAGACAGTTCATGAGTTGCTCCAGACCCCAGCCCTCCCAGGACCCTGCTGTAGACTAGTGCTCCAGATCATCTCCTCTCTACTGCTGGGGGAGAATGTCTCACTACCAAACATAGTCACACAGGACACGGTCAAAATGGTGTTCAGCAGTGGGATGGACCAGGACCTGATACTGGAGTTCACTAAGGAGATGTTCACCATGAAACGGTTTGAACAGGTACATCGAGTCATCTCATCAACAATACACCAGGCAATTTCATCCTAGCTGACTCCAAAAGAGTAAGCTCCCTTCACATGACATAGATTAACATAATCTCTCTCTCTCCTTTCTGCCACTCCTTTCATCTTTATTTCTCTCTCCTCTTTTCTGCCTTTCCCTTCATCTCTCTCCCTCCCTCTCTCTCTCCATCTCTCCTCACCCTTCCCTCCCTCTTCTCTCTCTGTCTCCAGTTTTTCCTGCCCTGCCTGCTACAGTACCTAGAGGGGTTGTTCTCCAGTGTAGACTCTGTGTCTCGTCACTCTGCCCTGGAGGTGCTGGTCAGTCTCATCCTGGCCAAAGCCCCGCCCCCTACTGACGGCTCCATGGCCTTCGAGACCTACCCCCTGGACTTCACCGGAAAGACCCCCGGTAAGGAGCCAGGTGATGGGACAGAGAAGGTGTCAGTACCAGAGTTGATCCTCTCTCTGATCAGCCTACCCCAGGACCAGAACCAGACCATCACTGACCTGTCCCTGCCCTGGGCAGCCCTGGTCCTCCTGCCCCATCTCAGACCGCTGGCAGCAGGGAGTGTCGTTCCCAGTCTGACAGCCCTCATCAATCGCCTGCTGCTGAATGTGGAGAGTAAAGTGCTCGGGAAAGGTATGTACTGTACTGCCCTTGTTTGTTCTTATCTGATATACAGATTAACCATGTGTTCCATTCAATGCATATTTGTTCTAACTCCTAACCATCCCTCCAGTAGTAACCCACGAGCTGGAACAATAAAGATCTCTCCCTTTTTCTGTCCTCTCTCCATCCAGGCGGTCTGTTTGTGGCCAGGCAGGCCCTCAGCTCTCTGCTCAGTCTGAATGGATCTGCTGAGGTGCTCTCCCTGGTGCCAGTGGAGCGGGTCAAGACCATCATCCAGTAAGTAGAGTGGAGAAATATCACAAACTCTTGGAGAGTAGTTCCGTTTCGTGTGAATAACTGCTGTGACGAGAGATAAAGCTTTGGATTGGTACAGTAAATCTGTGTGGGTTTTTTGGTGCCATGAATGTTTGGCTATATAATCTGGAAACTGGTTTTGTTCTAGTAATTAGTGGACTTTGACCCTGATCAACTTCCTGTGTTTGTGTGTGTCACAGGAAGTTCCCTACAGACATGTCGGCTCTGTTGCTAGGAGACCTCTACTACACCCGGCTGTCAGTCAACGGCTGCTCCGAGCACCTATCCCACAGTGCACTGCTCGACCTGCACCAGATGCTGCACGTCAACCTCTCCTCCAGCAGCTCCAAAGTATGGAAGTATATTTAATTATTTTTTTAGTTGTAATTAATTTGGGTACTTTATTAGTTGTGATTCAACTGTGACCTAACTACACATCGCTTCCTCCCTCAGATCCGCTTGCTGACTCTGAGGATTCTGACCCACTTTGAGGCAGAGCTCAAACCGTCAGAGGTTGGTACAGAACAATCAAATGATGTCTTGTAAATGGATAATTCTGACTTTATTTGTTCAAGTTAATTGAATTCATTCGCATGGCAGAAGATAATTGAGAGAACTTTCCATTTCAGCCTAAATGGACAATAATAACACTTTTGAACTTTGTGTTCTCAGGGTGAGGAGAGTGTGGAGATCCAGCCTGTGTTTGCAGTGTGTTTTCAGGCTGAGTTGGTCCCTGCCTCAGTGCAGGACTACAGAGAGAAGCTGCTGCACCTCAGGAAGCTCAGACACGACCTGGTACAGAGATCACTACCCCAGGGGCAACAAGGGACCTTCCAACAGGTACCCAGAACATAGAACGTAGATTTGGAACCTAGAACGTAGATTTAGAACATTGATGAACGTTTGATTATCATAGTGGATGGTTAAGTTCTGCGTCTTCCATTTGCAGGTGCCTCTACGCTATCTTATTTCCATGCTGTTCATCAACTTCAAACCCCTGTGGGATCCAGTCATTGAACTCATAGTGTAAGTACACAAAACACACAACCCCAATAAATCTAAAGTGTCATACTCTATGACGTTTTAACCCCCAGTAACGCATTTCATCTCTTCCTCATGTTGTCGCTCTCTCCAGGACCCATGCCAGAGGAATGGAAAACAAAGACTTCTGGAAGGTCTACCATGAGCATCTGGAGTTGGTGGCAGGTCTTGCTGGTGAGTGCATGCTCATTTGTGATCTGTTTTTTAACACTGTGATGAGCTATTTCTGTTGACGTATAAAACTATCAAGTACATTTTCTGTCTAACAGAAAAGGAGCTGCGTGAAGGTGACGATGATGCCGATAATGAATGCGAAGATGGAGGCTCGGAGCTGCAAGGGGAGCCGGGCTGTGATGTCATCGAGAGCGGGGAAGTGGGGGTGCTCTTCCTGCAGCATCTGAAGATGACCTCTGACCCCAGCGAGAGGACAGACTTCACTAACTTCAGGGGCCTGCTGTGGAGGGCCATGGCTCTGGTCCCTGACCGTGTAGAACCACGCAGTAGGGAGCTCAGTCCACTGATGCTACGATTCATCAGGTTAGTCCTATACTATACCCTAGGCATGACCAGATACTGCAGCCTTACACACTACACTGCCCTCATACAGAGAGGAACCTCAGATCTTTTCATTTTGAAGAGGAGGAGACAAGATGCAATAAATCTAGGGAAGGTTTTTGAGAATGAGCCTCATTGTCCACTGTCTTAACTGACCCAATGCCCCTCCCCTCTCATGATTGGAAGGAATGAGTTTTACCCAGCTGACCTACTGGTGGCTCCTACTCAGGACCTGAGGAAGAGGAGCAGTCCTGCTGCCATGGAGGCTAGCATTGCGGGAGAGGAAGAGGAGGACAGGGAGGAAGAGGAGGAGGCTAGACCAGAGAGGAAGATGCCACCAAAAAGAGCAGCAGCCAAGTAAGAGATGATCACGTTGAAGATTTTGTAAATAAAACATGTATTTTTGTTTCACAATACTTTTTCAGTTTTATTATTTCATTAAAAAAATTATCAAATATAGCATTTTCTAAAGACATTTAATTTCTTTCCACAGGCAACTCATCGCTCACCTGAAGGTGTTTGCCAAGTTCACCAACCCTCGCTCTCTGTACCTGGAGAATAGCCTCAATGAGCTGTATACTCAGGTAAACTTATCTATCTCACCTATCATCATCAATTTACTCTCAGCTGTTCTCACCAGTCATACTATATGCCTATTTAGCCTGCATTGACTGAATACTCCATTAAACTTACTCATCTGACCCGTTATCAGCCTATCTTCCTAAACAGTAGGTAGTCTCCGTCAGTGTACTCCTATCAGTGTGTGACTGTGTGTCTCTGTTCAGTTGCTGTGTCACCAGGACCAGCAGATCCAGAGGGCAGCTTTGGAGTGTGTTCTGACCTACAAAGACCCCAACGTCCTCCCCTACAAGTACGTTTGCTCTCTGGCTTATTTCCGAACGACACTCTCATCTTATCTCTTGTTTTAACATACATTCAGTCCTTTTACAGTGTGCCAGGCATAAAACGTCCTTTCCAAGATGACCATTTAACATTTTTGTTCAGATGATTGGAGTAAAATATACTGGAATAACTGTTAGTTATGGACTCCCGGTCTCTCAATGGGAGTCATTGTTACCAGTACTGATAGAGATCAGAGACATCACTGACCCTCTCAGGTTCCACTGAGCAGGAATGTTAACCTCCACCCAGACCCACAGATCTGACAGGAGTTCCTCTATTAACTTCCCTTATTAAAATATCAATTTACTAACCATTTCCCATCTAACAGCACTGCAAACAGTATGATGGAAGGAAATAAGGGTAGTGCTCTTCTGTTATTTAATTTCCCATAATGTACCACTGACCTAGTTCACAGAATCACCCTGGAGACTCTGTGTAGTGTAGACCCTGTCAACAACATTGCTCTGGTGCCTCTTTGAAGCTGTACAGGCCAATAGGCGTATAGAGTTGCTAATATATCTTGATTCAATATCTCGTGGCAGGCCATTTGATACAATGTCTTTCTGTGTTTGATGTGTCCTGTGATATAGTAATGAAATGTCTTCATCTGATGTCTTTGTTTGTATCTGAAATGTCCTGTGCTTCTGGACCTAAAGTCCTGCGCTATTGAACGTCTTTGACTGATGTGTTGACTGTTGTGTTCAGGGAGAATCTGGAGAGGCTGCTGGATGACAAATACTTTAAGGATGAGATCGTTCACTTCAACGTCTCAGAGGAGGAGGCCGTGGTGGACGCCTCACACAGGGCCCAGCTTATCCCACTGCTTATGAGGTGTGTGATTACTCTTGTGTGTGTGTGTCACGTCTTCATGTTAAATTTAAACTTGTGGCCTATTTGTGCGTCACCTTTACTACTCCAATATAACCAACCCATCCTCCCTCTCCTCTAACCTTACCTCTGTAGGGTTCTGTTTGGCCGGATGCGCAGTAAGACCGGCAGTAAGTTCCAGGGCAAGTCTGGCGCTGTGCAGCGTTCCTCCATCGTGCTGAGGTTCCTGGCAGGATGCCAGTCTGAGGAGCTGGGCATGTTCATTGACCTCCTGCTGGAGCCCGTCTGCCACCACGGACAAGGTAGGGTGCCCACTGCCATGTGATATACAACCTGTATGGGAGTGGAGTGCTTCTCGTCTTATTGCTCACTGTATGGCTCTGTTGCTCTCTGTCTCATTGGTCTATTCTGCCATTATATTGTAGCTTCAGCCTAGTTGTGTGTGTGGACTTGTTTGTTTTAAAGGTAGGACATATGAACACTTAGAACTCTTCTCTCTCTCTCCTCTCTCTCTCTCTCTCTCTCTTCTCTCTCTCTCTCTCTCCTCTCTCTCTCTCCTCTCTCTCTCTCTCTCTCTCTCTCCTCTCTCTCTCTCCTCTCTCCTCTCTCTCTCTCTCTCTCTCTCCTCTCTCTCTCTCTCTCTCTCTTTCTCTCTCTCTCTCTCTCCCCCCTCCTCCCTCCTTCTCTCCAGGTCTGTGTTTAGCTGCAGTAGACAAGGCGATAGCCGAGACAGACTCCTCTGCCGTCCTTCCTCTGGGGCGGCAGCACAGCCTGCTGAACATAGTCAACACAGTCATCAGTAAACTGGGCCACCTCATCCACACACACCTGCCCAAGGTGCTGCAGATCCTACTGTGTGTCACCGCCTCCGTCTCCACCATCCTCAACCAGAGAGAACAGGTATATACACAGCCGGAGGGTCTCACTGTCTCACATAGGCTTAGTCTTGAGAAACCTGCTGTATATTCTGTGTTGGACCAAGGGCCGTATTTATCAAGCATCTCAGAGTACGAGTGCTGATTTACGATCATTTTTGCACAGAGCACTCCTACTCTGAGAAGCTTGATAATAAGCTCCTGGTCTCTCTTGAGAAATACGTTTAGTAAAAGTCAGTAACTCTGGTCTTGGTCAGGAGCTGCAGTGTAGCCATTGTGGCAGTATGCCGCAGCTGGCCCTCTAAGACCTATACTAGAACAGGAGGCTCAGAGAAGCCTGCCCTGGCAGTTGCAGGTGTGAGCATGTATAAAGCATTTTGATGTTCATGTATGATACTGCACACAGACATTCGTTTTTAGGACAAGTCAGTAACTCCTAAAAGTTGTTTTCTCACCTTGTATTTTCACTACTCTTTGCAGCTGAAAGGAAGGCTAAAAATAGATACAGGTTTTAAAGATAACTCCTAAATGTTTTTTTCCCTCTCTCTGCCCAGTTAAAGGCGGGCTGTATCGCTCCTCTGAAGAACCTGAGGCGCCTGGGGGTCCTGAGGATCCAGGACTTCTTTGATGGCTTCGACTCGTACAGCTTCACCCCAGACGAGCTAGACGCTGTCTTCCAGGCTATCGTCTGGCCCCAGGTCTGCCGTCTGCCCACAGAGAGCCCCTACTCCCCCACCCCCCTCCTCAAACTCATCCACGTCTGGAGCAAGAACGCCAGGTAAGCTTAACAAACAGTCTTTGTGTTGAGAGTTCAGCTACACTAAGGCTAAGTCTTTTCACAATGAGATCAGTAAATTAATGGGAGAATGTTTCTGGCAACAATCCAGTTTACAGTGAGGAACTAGGAGGAATTTGCAATGACCCACTGGCAGGTGACAGATTAAACCTGCCTGAAAATGACCACCTTCTTTCCTCTTCTTCTCTCCTCTTCTCTCAGGTACTTCCCCCCTCCTGGCCAAGCAGCAGTCTGGTCACCCGGAGTGTGACGTCCTCCTCAACGTGTTCGCCCTGCTCTCCGCCAAGAACGTCTCTACCCAGACTGTTGCCATGGTGATGGACATCGCCGAGTCCTTGGTGACCACGAAGGACCTTCTGGTTGAGGAGGGTGAGGAGTCGGAGCTGAGCGTCAACGGCAGTGTGTTCCCCCAGCCACCAGAGGGAGCTTACATTTCTGCAGGTGAGGCTGCTGGAAAACAGATAGAATACGCAAATGCAATGCTTACAGGGCCACTGCTAGAATATGCAAATGATACTAATAACAGTAAATACTAAACAGTATAACTAGGGACCAGAGTTTTTCCTCGTCAGGTTACATGGAAAAACTATGGGCCCTAGTAGGTATAAGCAAATGTAAAATGGGTATTATCCACAAAGTTTAACGTTTGTAATAAAAAGTTAAAAAATATATAGAAAAAATAACTTGAAATATTAACAAAGCATGCACATTGGTAATAGTGGTGAAAAGAATGGTTTGTTTGTGTTGTTCAGAGCATCTGACCCAGGGTGCCAGGCTGCTCCTGCCCCACATCTCCACCCTGCTACAGTACCTCAGTGGCATCGTACGCAACTCTGACAGACTCAAGAAGAAGAAGTTTAGATCCCAGGTGGCCAAGGAGCTCAACATCCTCTCAAAGTAAGTCCTTCGGTCCTCACATCCTTCTTCATCCTTTATGAAGGGTGATGACTCCTGTGCTGTGTTGATTTTATGTGATCATTGTAGACCTGGGCTCCAACCCTGTTCCTGGAGAGCTACCCTCTTGTAGGCTTTCTCTCCAACCCCAGTTGTTTACTAACCTGACTCAGCTTATTAACCAGCTAATTATTAGAATCAGATGCGCTAGATTATTATTGGATCGAAAACCTACAAGACGGTAGCTCTCCTGGAACAGGGTTGGAGAGCCCTGTTGTAGACAGTCATATATCTCTAATGCAACTGATCAGGCCCACCATTCATAGATGGCGTACTCTACCCTCTGCTCTTTGGGATCTTATCACAGTTCTCCTTCTCAGGTTTACATTTACATTACATTTTAGTCATTTAGCAGACGCTCTTATCCAGAGCGACTTACAGGAGCAATTAGGGTTAAGTGCCTTGCTCAAGGGCACATTTACGTCATTTAGCAGACGCTCTAGTCCAGAGCGACTCACAAATTGATGCATTCACCCTATAGCCAGTGGGATAACCACTTTACAAATTTTTTTTTTGGGGGGGGGGGGGGGGGGGGGGTAGAAGGATTACTTTATCCTATCCCAGGTATTCCTTACAGAGGTGGGGTTTCAAATGTCTCCGGAAGGTGGTGAGCGACTCCGCTGTGTGTGTGGGGGGGGGAGGTTTAAGGTTGTTGTATGGTGTTGATGATGGTTATGGTTTCTAGAGGCTAATGTGATGATCTCCCTCCTCTCCAGGATCAGCAGGTTTGTGAGTGATAAGGACCAGAGCTCAGTGCTCATCAGTCTGCTGCTGCCATACCTCCAGAAGGCCCGCAACCCACAGGTACAACAACATGTCACTGTTATGTTACTGTTCTAGTGATATGATATGTCTGTGTTGTGGTTATTTGTTTGTGTGTTTTCGTGCTGTGTTGGATTGTTCGAAGTAAACGTCATGCTAGCTTACGCCATGTTAAGGTTGTGTTATATGTATGTTTTACATTTACATTTTAGTCGTTTAGCAGACGCGCTTATCCAGAGCAACTTAGTTTTAGTGAGTGCATACATTATTCATACTGTTACATGAGCTCCCACTCATTATTGATCTATCCTGTCATTTCCTTGCATTGTGGTAGGTTTTATGTTATAGTGTTACACTCATGAGTATTTCCCGTGTAGCTCAGTTGGTAAAGCATAGCGCTTGCGACGCCAGGGTTGTGTATGCACTCACTACTGTAAGTCGCTCTGGATAAGAGCGTCTGCTAAATGACTCAAATGTAAACGTATTTCCCTTCCCTTGTGTTTCAGGAGACAGAGATTGACATCCTGGCTACAGTCCAGAACCTGCTGAGACAGTGTTCTGATCCCTCCTCCTTCCTCAAGCCTATCAGTAGACTGTTCTCCATCCTCCATAACAAGCTGCCAAGACAGGCCCTCACCTCCCTCTTCCAGGTAGGACCTCAAGCCCCCATAGCCTGATTCCAGATCTGTTTGTGCTGTTGTGCTCACTCATTGTCACATCTTTAGCTGCTGAAGCCAGGCCCTACATGCTTACCACTACTCATATCTAGTGGTCCATATGAATGTGATCTGAATGGCAGAGTGTTTACCTGTGTTTCTGTCTCCCAACAGACTCTGGCAGACCTGGATAGTGGACTGAAGTACATCACAGATACAGCTGCTAAGGTAGGGCTCGAAAAACCACACACAACATTCAAACGCACACACAAACACACACAGGCACAGACAACCCAGGTGCATCACACACAGTGATGTATAATCATTGCCCCTTTCTCTCCCTCTAGTTGAATGCGTTTGACAGTCGTCACCTGGACGAGGTCTACTTTGACGTGCGTCTCACAGCCTTCCAGGAGGCCACCAGGAGGATCAACGACATGGACACGCTGGACATGAACTTCATCTACACCATCATGCACAACTGCTTCGCCTCCTTCGAGGTGAGACCAACACACACATCACAAACACACAGGAGAGATCCGACACTACAGATGGTAGTTACACTACAGCCTGATCTTTTGACTATTGCATCGACTTTGGTAGTATTTTGGATTGCTCTCCTCTTATTTTAGATGTCCTATTCACTTATGAATCAATAAATTATATGTAGATTTTGACAAAACATTTGTGTCACAAAGTGCTTAACATGTATCCGTGCATGTCTGTGGTTTTTGCTCTTAATTTATTTGATGTGGAAATAATTTCCCCTTCAAGGAATATTAACAGTAATGTAATTCGTCCATTAATTAATTCAACTTTCTTCCTTCCTGTGTTGTAGATTGGAGACATGTCCCTGGCAGACAACGCCACCTTGTGTCTGTCTGCTGTCCTTACACGTCTGGCTGCAGTGGGCCGTGGAGAGGAGGAGTACAAGGAGATAGTACAGTACACCATACTGGACGCTGTCAGGAAAGGACTGAGGAGCAAGACTGAGGTTAGCACACACACACACACACGTACATCACAGAATACACACACACACACACACACACACACACACACACACACACACTAAAGTGAACTTGGGTCCAGTGTGTCTCTCCTGTGTTGTCAGAGTGTGCAGCATGACTACACCACAGTGCTGGCGTGTCTGGTGAAGACCTTCCCCACCCGTAGAGACTTCAGAGATCTGGTGCAGCTCACCGACTACAACGACCCTGAGTCGGACTTCTTTGAACACATGAAGCACATCCAGGTAAGACTTCAGCCACTGTTCCAATATTCACACCAGCATACTACATGGATTGAAGCAATGTATTGGGCATGCATTCTAAGTGGTATCAAATCAAATCAAATGTTATTTGTCACATGTGCCGAATACAACAGGTGTAGACCTTACAGTGAAATGCTTATTTATAAGCCCTTAACCAATAATGCAGTTTTAAGAAAGAATACCAAAAAAAATCACAAAGAAATACAATATAAAATAATACGAAATAAAAGTAACAAATAATTAAAGAGCAGCAGTAAAATAACAATAGCGAGGCTATATACAGGGGGTACCGGTACCAAGTCAATGTGCGGGGGCACCGGTTAGTCGAGGTAATTGAGGTAATATGTACATGTAGGTAGAGTTATTAAAGTGACTATGCATAGATAATAAACAGAGAGTAGCAGCAGCGTATGCTAGTATAGATATCGTAACATAGGAAAATGCACTGGTTAGCCTGGTATGGGGCAACTTGGATTGTAGCCATATAGCCGACGCTCTTCAAATGAGTCAGGAAGCATCGTGTTCAGCCCAGTGCTTAATGTTTTGTCTCTCTCAGATCCATCGTAGAGGTCGCGCTCTGAGGAAGTTCGCCAAGCAGCTGACGGAGGGTACGGTTGTGATGTCATCACGTTCCCTCCAGAACTTTATCATGCCCTACGCCATGACTGCCCTCTTCGACGAGAAGATGCTCAAGGTTAGTTACACAACACACTGACAAATGTTATCCTTCATTCTGGTGTGCGTACGTGTGTGTGTAACCTGTGTGTTTCTCTCTCTGTCCTGCAGAATGAGGGTATGACGTCAGCCTCAGTAGAAGTGGTAGGAGCTGTGTGTAGGAGACTGACCTGGTCTAAATACCTCTACTACCTTAAACACTTTGTTCACATACTGCACACTGGACAGGCTGAACAGAAACTGGCTGTCAGGTTGGTACTGTCTATGTCTGGGTGTCTGTCTGTGTGTATCAGTGGGTGATATACAGTGGGGAGAACAAGTATTTGATACACTGCCGATTTTGCAGGTTTTCCTACTTACAAAGCATGTAGAGGTCTGTAATTTTTATCATAGGTACACTTCAACTGTGAGAGACGGAATCTAAAACAAAAATCCAGAAAATCACATTGTATGATTTTTAAGTAATTAATTTGCATTTTATTGCATGACATAAGTATTTGATACATCAGAAAAGCAGAACTTAATATTTGGTACAGAAACCTTTGTTTGCAATTACAGAGATCATACGTTTCCTGTAGGTCTTGACCAGGTTTGCACACACTGCAGCAGGGATTTTGGCCCACTCCTCCATACAAACCTTCTCCAGATCCTTCAGGTTTCGGGGCTGTCGCTGGGCAATACGGACTTTCAGCTCCCTCCAAAGATGTTCTATTGGGTTCAGGTCTGGAGACTGGCTAGGCCACTCCAGGACCTTGAGATGCTTCTTACGGAGCCACTCCTTAGTTGCCCTGGCTGTGTGTTTCTGGTCGTTGTCATGCAGGAAGACCCAGCCACGACCCATCTTCAATGCTTTTACTGAGGGAAGGAGGTTGTTGGCCAAGATCTCGCGATACATGGCCTCTTCCATCCTCCCCTCAATACGGTGCAGTCGTCCTGTCCCCTTTGCAGAAAAGCATCCCCAAAGAATGATTTTTCCACCTCCATGCTTCACGGTTGGGATGGTGTTCTTGGGGTTGTACTCATCCTTCTTCTTCCTCCAAACACAGCGAGTGGTTTAGACCAAAAAGCTCTATTTTTGTCTCATCAGACCACATGACCTTCTCCCATTCCTCCTCTGGATCATCCAGATGGTCATTGGCAAACTTCAGACGGGCCTGGACATGCGCTGGCTTGAGCAGGGGGACCTTGCGTGCGCTGCAGAATTTTAATCCATGACGGCGTAGTGTGTTACTAATGGTTTTCTTTGAGACTGTGGTCCCAGCTCTCTTCAGGTCATTGACCAGGTCCTGTCGTGTAGTTCTGGGCTGAATCCCTCACCTTCCTCATGATCATTGGAGACTGGGCCTCCCGAGTGGCGCAGTGGTCTAAGGCACTGCATCGCAGTGCTAGCTGTGCCACTAGAGAACCTGGTTCGAATCCAGGCTTTGTCGTAGCCGGCCGCGACCGGGAGACCCATGTGGCGGCGCAGAATTGGCCCAGCGTCGTCCAGGGTAGGGGAGGGAATGGCCGGCAGGGATGTAGCTCAGTTGGTAGAGCATGTTGTTTGCAACGCCAGGGGTGTGGGTTCGATTCCCACGGGGAGTATGAAAAAATTAAATAAAAATGTATGCACTAACTGTAAGTCGCTCTGGATAAGAGCGTCTGCTAAATGACTAAAAATGTAAAAAAAATATATATATATTCATTGATGCCCCACGAGGTGAGGTCTTGCATGGAGCCCCAGACCGAGGGTGATTGATCGTCATCTTGAACTTCTTCCATTTTCTAATAATTGCGCCAACAGTTGTTGCCTTCTCACCAAGCTGCTTGCTTATTGTCCTGTAGCCCATCCCAGCCTTGTGCAGGTCTACAATTTTAACGCTGATGTCCTTACACAGCGCTCTGGTCTTGGCCATTGTGGAGAGGTTGGAGTCTGTTTGATTGAGTGTGTGGACAGGTGTCTTTTATACAGGTAACGAGTTCAACCAGGTGCAGTTAATACAGGTAATGAGTGGAGAACAGGAGGGCTTCTTAAAGGAAAAACTAACAGGTCTGTGAGAGCCGGAATTCTTACTGGTTGGTAGGTGATCAAATACTTCTGTCATGCAATAAAATGCAAATTAATTACTTAAAAATCATACAATGTGATTTTCTGGATTTTTGTTTTAGATTCCGTCTCTCACAGTTGAAGTGTACCTATGATAAAAATTACAGACCTCTACATGCTTTGTAAGTAGGAAAACCTGCAAAATCGGCAGTGTATCAAATACTTGTTCTCCCCACTGTATATGTTTGTTTTGCAGTAGTATTGTTGTCTCATACCTGTATCCATCCACAGTCTATTGGTGACTGTTCTGGAGGCGTTCCACTTTGACCATGATACTCTGGAGAGAGAAATGGAGGCAGCTAAGATCAGGGCCAAAGAGGGTGAGTGGACAGACTGGACACCGGTGACCAAGAGGTCCCAATGAAGTAGAATATCATTTCCATACCAAGTGTGTGATATCTTGATTGATGTTGCCTCTTTCTGTTTAGTTGTGAGCACCGTCGTTGATGAAGAAGGTGACGCGGAAGAGGAGGTGGCAGCTGTCGAATCAGAGGAGAGTGACACTGAGGAAGCCATGGAAACTGAAAGCATCAACAGCGACACGAAAACAACCACCATAGAAACAGCCGAGGTTGTTACTATGGAAACGGACGCTGCTGAGACTGTTGAGGGTGTTGCTATGGAAACGAATGCCACAGAATCTACAGCGGAGCCTAAAACTGTTCCGGTGAAGAAGCCGACCCCTTCCGCTACAGCCCCTGCAGCCCCCAGTGGATTACCCCAGAACAAAGCAGAGCTGGAGGCTCTGATCACCTCTATCCATGCCACTGTTCAAAATGCTGTCCTGCCCAGGCTACACAAGTGTCTCACCGCCAAGGTACACATACGCCAGTTGTACTTGCTGTCGTTGATCTTTTGGAATATGTCACCAATGCATGTTTAGTATTGTCGCAGAGTGATGACATCATTGTGTGTAGGTGAAGCGAGACGAGGAGTGCAAGGCAGTAAAGTCTAAGGATGTGAAGGAGGAGGAGGTGGCCAGAGTTCCTATAGCCTTCGCCATGGTCAAACTGATGCAGACACTACCCACGACCGTCATGGACGTCAACCTGCCTGGGTATGTACACCCAGTTCATGTAAACATGAATGTGGTACACCCTGTAAATGTGGATGTCTCGGGGAGTGAGGGTGTGTGCAGTATATAATAAACACTGTGTGTGTTGACAGCATCCTGATGAAGATGTGTGTGCTGCTGAGGAATCGTTTCCAGGAGATCAGAGACGTGGCTCGTAACACCCTGATTAAGATCATTGAGACTCTGGGGGTCAAATACTTGCAGTACCTACTAAAGGAGATGAAGTCCATTCTGGTTAAGGGCTACCAGGTAAACACTACAGCTAAATAGATTCCTCTGTCTTTTATTACAGATGGACCAGAGCCCTCGTCTCAGGCATTGGGCACGAGGGTGCGTTCCAAATGGCCTCTGGTCAAAAGTAGTGCACTACAAAGGGAATAGGGTGCTATTTGGGACGCAGTACCAAGACCACATTTACAGTGCCTAGTGAAAGTCTAAAAAGGGGATATCTTTATTTTTCTGTGGGACAATTACACACATTTCTATGCTAAAGACACACCAGAATGGCTTTTCTATAAGTGTTGAGTGTTCCTGAGTGGTCCGGTCTCAGTTCTAACTTAAATTTGTTTGAAAATGGATGTATGTTGCCTTAAGAGTTGTGGAAAGTTGGTAGAATCTTATTCAAAAATGATTCACACTTGTAATGGCTGCCAAAGGTGCTTCCACCAAGTATTAACTCTGGGGTGTGACTATATTTGCAATTAAGACGTTCATTTAAACAAAAGTTATTTCACTTCATAAATGTGGAGAAGGTTGTGTAGATCGGTAGAAAGAAAATCGAATGTAATCCCTTTTTAAATTTTTTATTGACTGTGTAGACTTTCACTAGCGACTGTGTATGTTTTTGAGACTGAGACTCCATCTCTGTCTGTCAATGTATCATTAAGTGAATTATTCCAAATGATATGACTTTGTTTTGATCCACTGACTCTCTCTCTCTCTCTCTCCCTCAGGTCCATGTGTTGACGTTCACAGTGTACCAGCTCCTGTCTCACCTCGCTCCTATACTGAAACCTGGAGACCTGGACCACTGCATGGGCCTGCTAATAGATGTAACTATTCTAACCTATACATTTACATTTGTGTTTATGTGTGTGTGTGTGTGTCCATGTGTGTGTGTCCATGTGCATAATCCATTTTGATACACAAACTTGTCTCGCCAGCTCTCCTTTCACACATCTCATACATCCACCATTGTTCCACCCCTCTCCTGTAGATCTTCAACAACGAGCTGTTTGGTGCAGTGGCTGAGGAGAAGGAGGTGAAGGGTATAGTCTCTAAGCTGATGGAGGCTCGCCACAGTAAGAGTATGGACTCCTATGAGTTCCTGGGCCAGTACTCTGGCAAGGACAGAGTCATACAACTCATACTGCCAATGAAAGATGTAAGTATCACTTATACATGACTGAAATTCCTTAGATTGCAAAGTCATCTGTTGATGTCCCCTGCTAACTGTGTGTATGTGGCTTTATTTATGTCGCGCTCTCGGTCTCTCTCGCCTTCTGTCTGAATCTCTCTGTCTCTCTTCCCCCTCTCTCTCTCTCTCTCTCTAGATCCTGGAGAACACAGCCAATCTGAAGACAGCCCGTCGTGCCCATGCAGTGTTGAAGAGGATAGTGTCAGGGCTACTGGTGAACCAGGCCATGGACCATCAGGCTGTACTACTGCTCAGCCACGGCCTGGTCTCAGAGAGTCTGCCCCTCGTCACCAAGAGGAACAAGTATGCACACACACACACACACACTGCATGCATGCTCATTTTTTCCTTGCTCTGTCTCTCACTCACTCACTGAGTCTCTCACGCAAATATTTGACATCATGTCTTTATTGTTTGTGTGTAGGGACAAAAAGCCCCAGGCCCCCCCGGACCCTCGCCTGCCCCCTCCCAGCTGTCTCCTCTTGCCCCCCACTCCAAAGAGAGGGGGACTGAAAGCCCCCGTCAGCAGCCGCACCAACATGCACATCCTAGTGGACACTGGACTCAGGGTAAACCAACCTAGCTACCCTCCTAAAACTTTCAGAAACTTTCTCACAGGCTTTCACACAGATTGACTAGAAGATCAAATATTGTTGTTTTGCGGCAAACAGGCATTAAGATAGACAACGAACAGTCCCGTGAACAGATGGTAACCAATGGCTGAATAGTGGTTTACTGTTCATTCATCTGTGGTCAGTTGAATGTTGGTTGACTGTTGTCACTCTGTCTCTGTCTAGCTGCTCCATATGAGTCTGAAGAAGTCCAAGGTGAACTCCTCTGAGGCCTCTGCTCTTGAGATGCTGGATCCCTTCTTTGCTCTGCTACTAGACTGTCTCAACTCCATGCACGTCAAGGTCAGTAGTGTGTGTGTGTGTGCATGTTGAGGAGTGTGTATACGTGTTGATCTCTGTGTGTGTGTGTCTAGAGAAGTGTGTGTGTGTCTGTATCTGAGAGTCTATCTCTCTCTCCGTGCCTCCAGGTGATAACAGAGGCTCTCTTAGCCTTTACGTTCCTGTTGCGGTTCCCCCTGCCAGCTGTAGAGCAGAGTGCAGGCCAGCTCACTAAGCAGCTGTTTGTCCTTCTCAAAGACTACTCCAAGGCTGGCGCTGCCCGCGGAGAGAACTTCCAACTCGTCCAGAACTGCTTCAAGGTAGCACAAGTGTTTGTTTCTATTCTGGAAATGGTTGAATTAATACATTTAATATAGTATCAATTATAAACCGGGTCGTTCGAGCCCTGGATTCTGATTGACTGAAAGCTGTGGTATATCAGACCATTAATTTTAATTTTTACTGCTCTAATTACATTGGTATCCAGTTTATAATAGCAATAAGGCACCTCATGGGTTTGTGGTATATGGCCAATATACCACGGCTAAGGGCTGTGTACTAGCACTCCGCGTTGCATCGTGCATAAGAACAGCTTTTAGCCGTGGTATATTGGCCATATACCACACCCCCTCGTGCCTTATTACTTAAATATACCATGGCTATGACGACTTGTTTACTGTTCTAATTACGTTGGTAACCAGTTTATAATAGCAATAAGGCACCACGGGCACACACACTGCCAAGGTGCCTTATTGCTTAAATATAATATCAACAGTACATTCATACCGCAATGCAAAAACATGCCATATTGTATGTTTGAATGATTTGAAATGACAGATGTGGCTATATCAAATGAATTGAATGATCCTTCTTTTCTCTGTCAGTCCATCACCATCCTAGTAAAGAACATGAAGACGCACAAGATAACTGAGACGCAGCTGCAAGTGCTGCTGGGTTACGCTGAGGAGGACATTTATGACCAATCACGTCAGGCGACAGCCTTCGGGCTGTTAAAGGTAGCTAACGCCCTCCAAATCTAGGAGAGAGATGGAGACCATACTTTATTGCTACAGCTAATACATCAGACCCCAACATTTTTATACCTTTATTTAACCAGACATATAGATGTATTATAATGAAAGTTTATAATGAAATTCTTATTCTGTCCTCTTCTGTAATATGTACTGCATCCTCTCTATCTCCCCCTACAGGCAATCCTGTCCAGGAAGCTGGTAGTACCAGAGATGGAGGAGCTGATGAAGAAAGTTGCCAAGCTGTCTGTTACCGGGCAGAACGGCATGATCAGGGTCCAGTGCAGACATGTACGGTTTTGTGTTTCTTTTTATATTCATATTTAAACCTGTATTTTACCGTTCATATTTTATTTTTGAAGGTGCCTTATAAAACAGTGGTTTACCTGTGCTTTAGGCAACCATTTTTATTATTTTTAGATTCTTATTTTAGTGTTTCTATTATTTTCACCTGTAGATTTACCAGAAGTATATCCTGGATTATCCTCTGGGGAAGAAACTGAGATCACATCTGGACTTTATCGTGGCCCAGCTCAGGTAGGATATATGTGTATTTAAAGGGATTTGTTATTTAATATGTATGTCGATTGTTTGTGACTTGTTTGATACTAAAATCTCTCTCTCTGTCTCTCTGTGTGTGTTAGTTATGAGTTTGACACAGGAAGAGAGGCTGCTCTGGAGATGATGGCCTATATCTTCCAGACCTTCCCTCAGGTATCCAAGACAACTCCTGACACACACATCCCATAATTACCTGAGTTAGACTCGCAGTAACTCTGTTCGCTTTCTACACACACTGCTCCTGGTAGAATTTGACTATAGAAACAGATCCCACATCCTAACCCTAACCATTAGAGAGAATAAACTCAAAACTGACATTAGATCAGTCTTTTGGGACAGCCTAATTCTACTCTGATTTAGGTATCTGATTCGTCTCTGTCCTAGAACCTGCTGCTGCAGCACAGTGGGTTGTTCTTTGTCCCTATGGCTCTGGCCATGGTGAACGATGACTCGGCTCGCTGTAAGAAGATGGCTGCAGTGGCCATCAAATCACTGCTGAGTCAACTGGACCAGGAACACCAGAACACCCTGTTCACCCTGGTCAACACTTGGCTGTCTGCAGACAAGGTATGGATGCACAGACACACACACATGCAGACACACGCACACACATTAGTCTTAATTGGCTTTCTTTTCGCGTTTAATAAAGCAATGTAAATGTCTGATGAAGTGCAAATAATGGAAAGGAGAGAAATCCACTTTAGACTATTGAGATCCACCCCATATTCTCCTGATGTAACCTCTGACCCCTACCCCCAGGTGTCTCTGCGTCGTCTGGGGGCCCAGGTGTGTGGGCTGTTTGTGGAGGTAGAGGGGGTTCAGTTTGGCCGTCGTCTAGATGCCCTGCTACCCCTCATCGAGAAAGAGATCCACCCCGACAACTTTGAAGACGTGAGTCGAACATTAACTATTTTACAAATCAAACTTTTAAGATGTAAACAATGTGAAAAGTTATACTTTCAAAAGCATTATCTAAGCAGGATGTAGGTATTCGTCTTTTAATTACTATTTTATATAACATGTGCTAACAGCTGCTGTATGTCTGTGTGTCTGTCAGATTGAGGAGGAGCAGGATGAGAAAGCGGCAGACAGACTGCTGTTCAGCTACCTGACCCTGGTCACCAAACTCACCAAGGACTGTAGCCTACTGGAGCTCAGCAAGCCTCAAGACACACTCACCAACATCCTGGGTAAGACACTACTACCTCTAGTCTGGTCCCACATTTGTTTGTGCTGTCTTGCCATTTGCTATGGTCGGAGCGGTGGTTATAGATCAAACATCATGTGTCTATCAGATGGGCCCAGTCTGAAAATCACCTCAGACATCTCAGTTGTCTGTGGTGAGATAACTAGGCCTACAGTACTGTGGTACGTTAAGCTTATTGCCTGCTCTGTATAGCAGTGTGGTTAAACCCATGTGCCTACATGTTTTCACCTGAAATGTCTCTTGTTCTATGGGTTGATGATAAAGTCTAGAACTATAGATCTAGATCAATTCATCGATCATTTAATGTAATATTTTACCCTCTAAACTGCTGGCTTACCCTTGGTGTAACGGAGCAATACGTTTCCCCCCTCCACCAGGTCATGTTGAGACCCACCTGCGCTACCCTCACTGTTGGGTGTGGCTGACCGCCTCTCAACTGTTTGGTCAGCTGTTTGCTGCCCACCGGCCAGACCAGCTGGTTGCCCGCTGGAGAGAGGAGACCACAGAGAAGGGCAGTGCCAACAACACCACACCAGAACCAGTGGCGACCACATTCCTTACCACCAACCTGGACAAGAAGGTGAGACGGCACTGAACATCACTTAGCCAAAGATGCAAACCGATGACTTGACCTGCTGAGCGTGACCAAGGTCAAACATGTCACCGAGATGGACTAATCAGTGAATGAGACAGAACAGGTTGAATAACTTTCTAGAATGACATGACACTTTTGTTGGTTTGAATAACAATGAGATAATTGAATGCATTGTATTGGAAACAAGTGTTTGACTCAAGTGATGTTTAGCTATACTGATTTATGTGTCTTTTACCTGACTTTCCCTCCTTCCCTCCACCAGATGAGAGAGTTGGTCCTGTCTTTCTGTCACCAGCTCCAGTCAAAGTACCTGGACACGTCAACAGGAGAACAGGTAAGGACGACGACATTACACTGATGCAAACAGACTATTTAAGTCTGAGGTGTCACACATCAGGCAGTAGTTCGATTGACAGGTTTGATCGTCTCGTCTGCTGTTCCCCAGGTGATCAAGAACCTGCTGTTCGTCGCCAAGGTGATCTACCTGATCTCACCTGAGTCTGAAATCACACCTGCCCAGGAAGTAGAGGAAGAGGAGGAGATGAAGGAGAATGGAGGAGAGGGGGAGAACGGTGAAGGAGAGAAAGATGGAGAGGATGAGGAAGGGGATGAAGAAGAGAAACAGGAAGAGGAGGATGAGAAGGATGATCGTCCTCCATCCTTACTGTGGATGATGAAGAAGCTGTCTCTAATGGCTAAGAGAGAAGCTGCAGACACGCCCAAGATACCCCTCAAGGTACACACAAACACCCCAATACATGGTCCTTTTAGATCTTTTCCCAACACCACTGCTTATTTACTGCGGGTGAGATGGTGAGTTGATGAATATCAGCAATAAACAGTTGTATTGTTGTTATTCCTTTAGAGAACATGTGTGTTTAAGTTCCTGGGGGCCATAGCTGTGGACCTTGGTAAAGACAGGCTGGGTCCTTACCTCACCACCATCATCGCCCCTCTCTACAGAGAACTGGACAGCACCTATGCAGACCAAGGTAACATACTGCAGTACTGTCCTCATCATTTAATAACAGCTACGTGGATCAAGGTAACACTACACTGTCTCATCATCCTCTCCCTTTCACCACTACTCAAATTCATCATCCTAATCATAACTAGGCTCTTTGGCCTTTGTTTTCTCTCTGTTTTGTGTGATCATTTTCCGACTGTGCTCATTGTAGCTGTCCTGTTGTCTGACTGCTCTCTTGTTATTCTATGTCAACACAACTCTGTGTAGTTGTTTTCTTCTGACTGATCCCTCTGTAGGTGTTTGTCTCAGAGATTAATTAAATTAAATAGAGCACTAATTAAATGTATGTTTTACTCCCCAGATCCCACCCTGAAAAACCTGTCCCAGGAGCTGATAGAGCTGTTAAAGAAGCAGGTGGGGCTGCAGATCTTCTCCCTGGCCTTCTCAGCCGTCCAGAAGGATGCCTCACAGAGGAGGGCCAACCGCAAGAAACACAAGGCTATGCAGGTATGTACTCTATGGCAGGGGTTCTCAACTGACTTCGGCAGTACATGGCTGGACGAACAGTCCCGGGCCCTGGGAAGGAACATTTTAAAGGCCCACCTCTTGGCACGGAGAGAAGATTTAGCAGTTTAAGCTCATTTCCTGCAATTCTACAGATTTTGTCATGTAGCAGAGAGAGAACGTACTTTTTGAACTTAAATTACAGCAGGGATGCGCAACTGGCGGAACTCAATTTACTGTTGAGAGTTATAATACACAAGTTGTGCATCAGCAGTTTGGCTCTTATGTCAGTCACTGATAGTCAGTCAATTAGCCCATGTCAGCAAAAACATGTTTTGATTGCTAAGTTAGCTGGGCGCTAAACTATCTAAACTTGTTATCATGGTCGAATTACCATCCGGGGGGCCCCCATTGTGTATGCAGACCCCCGAGCAACTGTGGCCCATCATGAGTTCAGATTTTTTTGTGAACCCCACCCCATAAAAGATGCCCATCCTTGTTTAAAAAAAATAAAAATAAAGTGTGTGTGGGGAGAATACAAGAAGTATCAAGTTCCCTGTTAGCCACCCAGGCCCATGTTACCCAGGGTTGAGAAGTTGTAGATTAATATTACATTGTATTACACCCTCTGAACTTATTGCACTGATTCCTTGGCCAAAATTCATTTAATCTGTTAGTAATATTAATTTACATTTTTGTTTTAATATTGTGACATTTTGCGTCCGCGGACCCCACTTTGAGAACCCTGCTCTATGGGGCCATGCTGCTGCGCCAAACTGGGAAAGCTTTGAGCTAGCCATACAATACATGAAGAACAGCAGACACCGTTTTGCCTCTTACGCAAACGTTTATATTAATTGTATATTTATATCATCATGGCAGGGTAATGTTGGATACCAAGCATCTCACCTTTTACTCCTTATCTCTCAGGCGGTGGCTAACCCTGACATCGCAGCCAGGAAGAAGCTGAAGAAACACAAGAATAAGATCGAGGCCAAGAAGAGGAAGATTGAGTTCCTGAGGCCTGGCTACAAAGCCAAGAGACAGAGGAACTCACTCAAGGACTTGGCTATGGTGAAATGATGTTATTATCCATTGTATAGCAAGGATGGAAAAGACCAGGCAATCATGCCCTACTTAATGCAGGAGCTGAGTCGTGAGTCAGTGGCAAGCCACCTCTGTATGAATTCTCAGTCAAGGATTTGAGATGTACAAGATTGTCTAAGGGGTTTATATGTTTGTGCAGTTAACTTAAAAAAAATAAAAAAAAATAACAATACTATATTGTGCTACTTTCTTTAAACAATCTTGTTATTGGAAAAGTATCAGTGGGCCTGTTGAATATTACAATAACGCTTATCTTCAGAGGGAGATTATATATAATAATTTGACGACAAAGGTTTATATATTCAGTGTGAAATCATTTTCACTGTACAAGCTCATAAATATGCAATAAAAGTAGCATACAAATGAATCAGTTAGTGTTCAACTAAGTGACTAGTGGCATATACACCAAATCAGTTTGATTAAAGTTTGAGTATTCCAATGAAAAGCCCTAAACTAACAACCAAACTTTACACACCCAACAGAAGTTTTAGAAATGTACGAAAAAAATACAGATGAATGATTCAGCATTAGTACAATACAAAAACGGCACCAGCTGCAGTAACATCGCCATAGGTCAGTCTGTCACTCTGGTCCTCTTCCTTGAAGGGGCCAGTCAGTTCTTTACCACTGTGTTAATTGAGCCTGAGCCAACACCAACCCCTTTCCCTTGGGTGTTTGCAGATCAGAAGGAACTGGAAGGGTTCACCAAAAATGGCAGAAGCTCCACAACATAGATACTATATAATCTATTTAAATGATGTGTGCCACACATCCAATTGGATGGCTAATGTGGAGCCGTCCCCACATTACCTGGTCTGACCTACACCTATCTGGTTCCCTTCAGATCTCCAAACACCACAGGGCTATGGGCTGGGGTGATAACTGTATTTTGGGACCAGGTAGTATACTATATTGCAGTGCCTCTATCCCAGGCTGGAAGGCAGGGAGGGGCTATGCATGGCGAAGGCTTCAGGCATCAGGGATGGGGCAGAGCTGTGTTCAGCAGGGTACGTTGTGGAACCTTCATATAGAAATGCATTGTGTAGAACAAACACGTGACATCTAACATGTAGAGTAAGGAATCACGTCAGCTCTTCATGACATTTCTATCTACAACATTTGCGTACTGAACGTGCCCCTGGAAGGAGTGCAGTCACTGGTCCTCCTGTGCGGTCTAATCAGGAAGTATTTTATACAGGAAGTCGGGAGTATTTACAGAGAACAAGAGGTGTGGGCTGTCATTACTGCCTGTTCTTCAGGGCTTCCACCAGCCTATGGAGAGAGAGAGAGAGCAAACATTGTTGAGTAATAATACACAAACATGCAGATGACATGGTGTTGTGCAATGTCAACTGTGGGTTTATTGAGGGGAAACACCCAAGGCAAAGGGGTGGGACAAGGACAAGACACGTCTCTTCTCCATATGATAAAATAACCTCTGCTCTACCTATTAATATGCTATGTGGTTATCATTTCACCCACAGTGACTGTGTGGTTAACCAACTGGAGATGACAGCCTGTTCTAGTCCATGAGAACTGAAATCAGTGAGGTTAAATGCAAGTATAGTAAAATCACTGTTGAAAAGAGCATCTGCTACGTGACTATAATGTCAACCAAAAGCAAACCCTCACCACTCCATGGCCTCGTCCAGGCCCGTGCCCTTGGTGGCGGAGGTCTTGAAGATCTGCCACTTCCGGTCTTTGAGGGCGGGGAGGCCCAGGGAGTTGGCCACCTCAGCCGGGGTCATGGCCTGCTCCATGTCCTGCTTGTTTGCAAACACCACCAGGATGGCTTTCTTCAACTCCTCTTCCTGAAGAGAGACACACGGAGAGAGCGAGTTAGTCATATGGAGAAAATACATTGAGCATTACTATTTGCCCAAAGTTGCCCTCCAGAGCACCTCAACCAATGGTCATTCTAGCTGCCTCATACACAAATGACACCTGCAGTCTTATTAATGCAGTGAATGTAGGCCTAGCCACCCACACCACATGACCTACCTCCAGCATGGCAACAAGCTCAGACTTAGAGATGCCCATCCTGTCTCTGTCACTGCTGTCCACCACGTAGATGACAGCATCTGTGTTGGAGTAATAACAACGCCAGTATGGCCTGGGAGAGAGATACAAGGAGAGAGACAAAGGTTAGGGGGAGAGAGAAGGAAGGGCAGAGGCAAGTAGGCCAAACCCTCTAAATTATAAAGAGGTATGGCACAATGTATATGAAAGTTGTGCCGTCTTGAGGAACTTCTGTCTACCTTTTACATTCAACAATGTATGTGTATACATAAAAAGGAAACGCTTGTTGTGATATTCATATAATTACCTGATACTCGTCTGTCCACCAAGATCCCACACTTGGAACTTCAGGTTCCTGTACGTCACCGTCTCCACGTTGAAGCCGATCGCTGTACAAAACAATGGCAGAGATTAAAAGAAGACGACGACAACGGGCCATGCAAAACGAACAAACTCATTGGGAGCACAGGTGTCACTGCAATGGCAATTGACTGGCTTGGATTTGGCTACGCTGCAGCCATAGACCTTGGGGGATTCATGGGATACAAGAGAAAAGGTAGTGTCACGTCATTGATAGCTGGGCTATTGTTTGGCAGCATAGCAGCCTATGGGTCCTTCATGATTTCAAATGACCCAACCAAGACTTTCTACTCCCTCGTTGCCTCAGGAGCGCTGACAATAGTGATGGGAATGAGATTCAAGAAATCTGGGAAAATAATGCCAGGTGGTATCATGGCAGGATAAGTTTGCTGATGGTCCTACGACTTCTCTTCATGGGTGTGATTGTAATGTGATTTGAACAATACAACAACCAACTAAAGCAAGACGGAAAATGTCATTGCAAGGGATGAAGTTCCATTTGCACATCGTTTGTGCTTGCCTATATGTATTTTTGTAATCACACTTCATGTTTGTACGTTCTTTAAAAGAACTTGATGTTGATCCTGCAACCTATGATCATATTGCTGCTTTTGTCATTCCTAAAGTATGCAGCACTGGGGCAATGAGTGCACATACACAATGACTAAATGCTATGTGGATGGAGTAAAAAGGTTATATCCTTGAATAGTTGTGTTGTCTCATAGGAAATTGTTTAAGTTGAATGAACTACATTAAATGGCTTACAAACAATGACTGAGTGAATTGTTATTGTAAGAAATGTATGAAAAAATGTATGGGGAAAAATATGTATGCACTCACTAACTGTAAGTCGCTCTGGATAAGAGCGTCTGCTAAATGACTAAAATGTAAATGTAATTAAAAACCTTGAGCACACGTGGCAAAGAAAAGAATGCACTTTAACCATCCCTCTATGTATGACATTGTGTACAAACATGTGGGAAGACTAATTCAACTCATTGTGGAGCACACTAATTGATTTTCCATGTATGCACCTGGAACTAGGCAACAGATCTTGCCTGAACCGTCTTTCGAAGTAGAAAGAAAAGCGTTACGTACTTGGAATGGTGGTGACCACCTCTCCGACCTGCAGGCGGTACAGGATGGTCGTTTTACCGGCTCCGTCCAACCCCAGGATCAGGATCCTCATCTCTCTGGTGCCAAACAGGCCAGAGAAGAGACTGGAAAACCACCCACCTACAGCACATGGACATGAGTTGAGCTACACAGACAATCAGTGCTAGTATAGCCCAATCATAGACGTTAACTACCTTTAGCTCCTATTGATGAAGGTACTGCATCTTCTTCCCGGCTGAGTTTTGTTAAGTCTGTTAAAATGTTAAATTACTACACACCTTTATAGGGTTAGTGTTCCCACACGGCCATATCGCCACTTTACAGCGCTTGTTTACGGAAGACAGAGGTGACCACCTGTGCTAATTATCTATCTAGCTCTCTGAACACCTGAATGTAAGCTAACTGGGGAGGAAGTGTAGTTTGTCAACTGGAAGCACACAAAGTAAGTGTATCTTTATTTGAAAACCATTTCGCAAGCGATGATTATTGATGTTTATAACAGTGTCGGAATTGTCGTTCACACGGCCAGCTGTGGGCGAAGCGAACCGCTGAAAACCCTCTGGAGAGAAGGGCTTTCCATAGTGCTGTCAACGGGACTGTGCCGAACAGTTGAGCTAACGACGTCTTTGATGCTCCCCCAGTTTCCGGAAGGGGTGCAGGTGGTAGGACGGAAGTGCGATGACGCGAGGGCATAAGAATTGCGCTAAGTTCAGACCTTCGTCTCCTGAATACAAACCAAGTAAACTTACATCTAGGTTTAGTTGCTCTCTTGAGAACCTTGAGGATCTTGAAATGCAGTCGGTCAGCAGTGGTGAACGCAAGGTTGAGCCAGACCAGGATGAAGTGGGCCTACCTGCGGCGACGTAGTAGAGATGTTCAACGTTTGCCCTGAGAATCCTAGCGGAGATGATTTTAGACCGGTAGGAGTGCAGTTTTTGGAAAGAGTGGATTCCTGCTTTTTGACCTACCAATACATTGTGTCAAGCTGGGTAAAGGACAAACTGGGAATGGTTACATCTGTGAAAGTTTCGAGAAGTGCAATTCTTTAAATTTTTTGTGCATCCTCCGCCCAGAGGAAGCGGGTGTGACGCATCTCAGGGCTCAACCGGTGTCGTGCTTTGCTCTCCGGAGCAGAGACCGCTCAAAGAAGATCAGTGGGGTAGCGTTGAGTGTAGTGGTGGATCAAATTAAAAATAATATCCCTGGTGTTTGTGACGCCCGCCGTTTGATGAGACAGACCCAGTGGCAATGGCGAGACTGAGAATACCTCATCTGTCTTGTTGAGCCTTGACACAGAGTTTCTACCAGATAAGGTCAGGTTAGGTTATATTTGCTATTCTTTGAGGGCCTATGTTCCAAACCTGCTATGGTGCTTCAGGTGCCAAGGAGTCGGACATGATGCAGCAGTGTGTATAAGGGAGATCCCACGATGTGAGAAATGTACAGGAGGGCATAGTCAGAGGGAGTGTACATTTGGGATAGAGGACGCACTGTGTCAACTGTGGGGTTGCCCATGCAGCTGGGTATCCAAAGTGCCCTGTGAGAGAGGTTGAGATTGTCAGAACGTTTCCTATGCTGAGGCAGTGAAGAGAGTTGAAGATAGACGTGGTAGTTGCAGCAGCAGAGAAATATTTTTGGGTAAGAGATTTTAGTGGAAGTTGAGGGAAGGGGTTCCATTCTCTTCTTTTGGGGGGATAGTGTATAGGCGCAGGGTTAGATGGTGGTGCAATTTAAGATTTAACCTTTTTTTGTGACCAACATGTCAAATTCTTACTCCGACCTGCGAAAGTCAGCAATACGCAGCACAGCGTCTAGTCTGCCGGAAATTCACATAGAATAATACGGTTTTCCTGAGCTAGTGCTAACGTTAGTAATGCTACTATAGCGATTGAGGGGGAACAGTTGAACCAGGGGCTGAACCAGCATCCCTGTGGTTACAGGGTAAGCACACCAGCTACCTAATAACTATATTAGCTAGCTAGTGTCTTTGGCTATATCCTGTTCGGTCTGTGCCATAAAGGTCCAGACCTATTGGTAGACGTCAAGTCAGCATACAGGAAGGCTACACATGGTTACTATGTGTCTCTGACATACATACAGTGTCACATTCCTGCATTTTAACATAAAAAAGGTATTTGAATAGATAGCTAGTGATTAACGTTAGTCAACTAATTGGTGGGCTATTTGACGCTGTAACGTTAGCTGGGCTACAAGTACTCAGCTTGTTGGCACATGGGGTTAGCAGTACAGCTAGCTAGAATGTTTTGACTAAACTGTCAGTATTTACGAATCACGACCAGTTAGTGACTACAATTAGTGACTCAGACACGTTAGGGGGATTTGATAGCTTGATCAACTTAAATAACACAGTAGCTGTTCGCGAGACGACAGTAATTATTGCGTTTACGTTTGCTAGCTAACGCGTTATCCATCTATATGTTGCTTAGTAAGCGACCCAGTTGCATAGTGCGTGGCAGAATAGCCCGAATTTGTACATAAAACACAACCGTGCTCATTCCCAGTATAGTTTTTAAAGAGATTAAAAAATAAAAAACGTACCCATTCTGAAGACACCGAACCCTTGATCAACGCTGTTGTAGATCTCGACACAGCACCGCTTCCGTAGCTTTTGGAATTCAGTGACGTGTCGCAGGAAAACGTCATTAATAGATAATCCGGTTTCATTGTCGGTAGATTCAACATCAAACAAATATTTTAGAAATGTTAAAAAGTTCAAACACAATTGTATGAAACGATAAATATTATTTGTTTTACAGCAAATTGTCCCCTTAGTATTTAGTTGCGAGTTCAATTAGAAAAATACTATATTGAATGTGCGTTGATTAGGAAAGGAGACCTACAATGAGCTGTATTCAAGATGCCAACGTTTCAGATCGTTTTTTCTTGTAGAAAGAGCTGTAAATAGCGCGTATATTACTGTGGAATCTTGAACGCACCCCAAAAGAACGGAAGAAGAATTTATGTACACTCTTATTATACCTAAGTGAATGTACATAATTTGATGGCCCTATGCAAAAGGAGCAGGCTATCATACACAAATTAGACAGCTTGTGTTTCAACGGAATCAATCAATTTAACCTTTGCAATTGTGAGTATGGATTTATTTCAACCAACGCGTAGCTAATGCATAACGAATGGACTCTCCGCTCCGTGTCTGTACACGATTCTCTTCTCCTGCATCCCTTCGTCTCAGAGTCAAGCCAGGTGTCGCCGACAGCTGAGCCGCAATGGTGGAGAAGTCCGACCGGGCACCGCTGCTGGACTGGGAGGAGGTTCCTCCGGCGGAGAAGCCTGTTCCCACCGCAGAACAGGAGAAGGACGTCAAGGGGCCGAGCCCCGCCAACAGTCGGGCGTTGGGATGCACTGCGCCGGGGATAGGGTGGAGCACCAGTCCAGGGGGTCCTGGGTCTTTAACAGCAGCAGTCTCTAGCACAGACACATCCCTTTCATCCAGGAGCACGGTCCCCACCCCTGCGGAATGGGATGCTCAGTGTCCCGACAAGGATGACCATACCCCGGCCTCAGGACAAGGAGAGGTGCCGCACGATATCATGGTGAAATGGGAGGAAAAGGATCAGATCGTGGCCGTGTTTGTGGTGACATTTGATACAAGATCAGGTAAATCGAGTCGAAGACCTCGGAATTTATTTCGTGCTGTGCTGCTGCCCAGGGAAGCACCTGCAAGTTCGCACCCATTTTCAATTTGTAACATCTATAGGCCTTTAGCATCCATGTATATAATAATGATTTTATTGTTAATCATAGGCCTATTGGTTATTATTTGCAGAAATTGCATCAGAGAGCTTGGGATGGATTCATTTGAATTAGGCCAGATAATTGATGAACCCAACCATGGCATGCACTGGTCATATGTGGTCTACTCCTTGAGGGTGTTCTTGAACACAAACACCTCTATATTCTTACTCAGGAACCCCAAAGTCACAGGGAATGTGTGAATTATCTATGACCACACCCTAAAGGCATCCCCTGTCATTCACCTCTGAATATCAGAGAGATAAGCCATAGTAGGCTAGATATATATACAGTTGAAGTCGGAAGGTTACATACACTTAGGTTGGAATCATTAAAACTCGTTTTTCAACCACTCCACACATTTCTTGTTAACAAACTATAGTTTTGGCAAGTCGGTTAGGACATCTACTTTGTGCATGACACAAGTAATTTTTTCCAACAATTGTTTACAGACAGATTATTTCACTTATAATTCACTGTATCACAATTCCAGTGTGTCAGAAGTTTACATACACTATGTTCACTGTGCCTATAAACAGCTTGGAAAATTCCAGAAAATGATGTCATGGCTTTAGAAGCTTCTGATAGGCTAATTGACATCAATTGAGGCAATTGGAGTTGTACCTGTGTATGTATTTCAAGGCCTACCTTCAAACTCAGTACCTCTTTGCTTGACATCATTGGAAAATCAAAAGAAATCAGCCAAGACCTCAGAAAAACAATTGTAGACCTCCACAAGTTTGGTTCATCCTTGGGAGCAACTTTCAAACGCCTGAAGGTACCACGTTCATCTGTACAAACAATAGTACACAAGTATAAACAACATGGGACCACGCAGCCGTCATACCGCTCAGGAAGGAGACGCGTTCTGTCTCCTAGAGATGAACGTACTTTGGTGCGAAAAGTGGAAATCAATCCCATTACAACAGCAAAGGACCGTGTGAAGATGCTGGAGGAAACAGGTACAAGAGTATCTATATCCACAGTGAAACAAGTCCTATATCGACATAACCTGAAAGGCCGCTCAGCAAGGAAGAAGCCACTGCTCCAAAACCGCCATAAAAAAAGTCAGACTATTTAGTGATCTAATTTACATTTTAGTAGACGCTCTTATCCAGAGTGATTTACAATTAGTGAGTGCATACATTTTTCATACTGGCCCCCCGTGGGAATCGAACCCACAACCCTTGCGTTGCAAGCGCCATGCTCTACCAACTGAGCTACAGGAGGGCCAATATGGTTTGCAACTGCACATGGGGACAAAGATTGTACTTTTTTGAGAAGTGTCCTCTGGTCTGATGAAACAAAATAGAACTGTTTGGCCATAATGACCATCGTTATGTTTGGAGGAAGAAGGGGGATGCTTGCAAGCCGAAGAACACCATCCCAACCGTGAAGCACAGGGGTGGCAGCATCATGCTGTGGGGGTGCTTTGCTGCAGGAGGGACTGGTGCACTTCACAAAATAGATGGCATCATGAGGAAGGAAAATTATGTGGATATATTGAAGCAACATCTCAAGACATCAGTCAGGAAGTTAAAGCTTGGTCGCAAATGGGTCTTCCAAATGGACAATGACCCCAAGCATACTTCCAAAGTTGTGGCAAAATGGCTTAAGGACAACAAAGTCAAGGTATTGGAGTGGCCATCACAAAGGCCTGACCTCAACCCTATAGAACATTTGTGGGCAGAACTGAAAAAGTGTGTGCGAGCAAGGAGGCCTACAAACCTGACTCAGTTACACCAGCTCTGTCAGGAGGAATGGGCCAAAATTCACCCAACTTATTGTGGGAAGCTTGTGGAAGGCTACCCGAAACGTTTGACCCAAGTTAAACAATTTAAAGGCAATGCTACCAAATACTAATTGAGTGTATGTAAACTTCTGACCCACTGGGAATATGATGAAAGAAATAAAAGCTTAAATAAATAATTCTCTCTACTATTATTCTGACATTTTACATTCTTAAAATAAAGTGGTGATCCTAACTGACCTAAGACAGGGAATTTTTTACTAGGATTAAATGTCAGGAATTGTGAAAAACTGAGTTTAAATGTATTTGGCTAAGGTGTATGTAATCTTCCGACTTCAACTGTAGGTCTATTGATCATGTCTGACCACCGGCTTTACAACCAATGAGTCGTTATGTACGTAGTCTTGAGACTGTTTGGGACTATACATTCTTAATGAATGAGTAGGAGAGGCGAGGGGGTGGAGACAGAGGGAGTCAGCCTGTGGATTTCACTGTAGATTGAATTACTTAAATCAATGAGGGCATTGACTTCATTTGGTATTGACAGCCTATTCCAAATAGTTTGAGACCTATGGTTGGTTGGTTGATCTACATGCAGATTTATCAAATTTGTGAAAACTTTAACATTTTAGGACAGTTGTGATAACCATACCTACAGTATTGCCTAATTTCACTCCCCTTTATGTATGTATGTGTGCGTGTGTGCATGCGCGCATGTGTGTGTGTGTGTGTGTGTCTACTTTTTAGGTAACATGTTAGAGTGGTGTCTGCCAGGGGACATGAACCTGGAGGGAGTAGAGTTCAAGGCTATGGCCAGCGGCTCCCATAGAGTCTCCAGCGACTTCATGTAAGTACATCCGGCTGCATCTCGATCATATAAACTGGATTCCTTTATTTGTAACCTATCCTGGGTGCATCTCAATAGTATCAAGTGGCATCCTTTCTTTGTATCCTATCCTGGATGCATCTCAATAGTCTAATAGACTTCCTGTCCTAGTCTCCTTCATTGAAACTTATTTGAAATCACAGGAAAAGCCATGAAATGAACATGGAGGAACTCTCCCAGGCATCAGCCTTCTGCCCTGTTCTTTCATAGCAAAGCTGATGAAGGAAAGCATACAGGTGAAGGCGAGGATGACCTTTTAGACTAAATATTTAGATGCACCTCCTGTGCCTCCTTGGCAGGACAGCAAAACTTTACAACTGATGGTAAGCAGAAAAAACGTCCAACTGGCAGGGCAGTATGTTCCCTTGGCTTGACTCATGGTTCTCCCTCTGGCCCCCCACAGATACTTCCGTAAGGGCAAGTACTTTGGCCTGGCGTGCTTTGCCAACATGGTGGTGGAGAGTGTGGTGGAGAGGGGTGCAAGAATGAAGTCTGTCGGTATCCTGTCAACCTCTTACACCCTGCTGTACCGATACATGAGCTTCCTGGAACACCAAGTCAGGTAGAACCTGTTTTAAGTTATATTATCTATCGATATTATAAAATCTCTCTGTTTTTTTGCTCTCTGTCTTCGTCTCTCTCTTTCTCTCTCTTTTTGGTCGCTGTTTTTCACACACACTCTTTCCCCTCACTCTTTCTTTTCTGTCACTGGATCGCTCTCTCTCTCTCTCTCTCTTTCACTCACCCTCTACCCTCAAGTCGCAGTTGTCTCGCTGCTATTTATAATGATCTCATGCATTAAACATAGTTTGTGAGAGTCAAGGGGTGTCACACTGCAATCTGTCACACATCCTGCTCAACAAGATACGCTGAGTCTGAAATTGGCACCCTATTCCCTATATAGTGCACTACTTTTGACCAGAGTCAAAAGTTGTGCTGGCACCATCTGGTCAAAAGTAGTGCACTAATAGGGAATAGGGTGTCATTTCGGACACAGACATACTGTAGAGTGAAAAACAGCCCTTTCTCTTCCTCGCTCTTCCTCTTTTTAGCCACCCATGAGAGTAAATGTAATTCTTGTTCATCTGTTCTGTTGCATAGTTATCATATGTTATGGTTGAACATTGGCATTTTTGTAGCTGCTTACAGAAGTATATGAGTTCCCTAAAAGCCTATGTACACTATACTTGCTTGTTTTGTCACATAAACTGAAATTATAAAAAGAAAAATAAGGACAATTTTCATTTGCAGTATGTAAACTTAACATGATGAACAGGAATGACATTTACCCTTATGAGTGGCCAATAAGATGTATCTGAAAGCCACACCCCAAATAAGCCACGCCTCCTGAAAACAACCTAGCCGTTACATCAACCCAGCATGAGAGTAAAAATAACCAATTATATTAATCCATATTTGGGTAATCCCAATTTGTTGGGTTATTCATGCAACCCAACTGGCTGGGTCAAAATATCCCAACATGTGTTCTGTCGATTATTTAACCAGCTCTGGGTTACAAAATAACCCAAATTGGGTTGTTTTTAGCCCATAATTTTTTTGTATGAGTAGCATGCTCATCTGTTGTTTCAAGGACACTACTGTTGCATTGATAGGCCAGGATGGGATCCTAACATGTGGTCTACTTCGCACGCATAACTCACATGTTCAGTTGTCAAGGTTACACACACAGATCGGAATTTAGATGTCAATCCTTAGTAGAGTTGAAGAGAGAATGCTGACGATGTTAGCATAGCTCGAAGTAGAAGTTGCCCCTAACAACAGATCAGATTACCCTACTCCCAATCCTATTTTATCATTAGGGGGGATGGAAACAACTGTTCCTGTATCAGTGGTTAGGAGCAACTTCTACCTACTCTGTTATTATAGCGTGACAAGGAGAGACCCCACTATGGTAATCTACCCCCAGACTCCTAGACAGACCCATTCCCAGACAGATACACAATGGCTTTACATTAGATGGCTACAAATTAGCCCAAATCTTGGATTACCACTGGTTAATCTAGGGTTAAATGGACCATATTTTGGGATTAACCCTTCAAAGGTGATATTAGAACCCCCTGATGTGAATCCCAGTCTCATTCTTTCTTTCTGCCTGTTTTTTCCTGTCCATCACAGGCCCTGCTCGAATATAATTACCTGCATGCATTCTGCTTACATTGCCTGTATTACTTTAAATTTGTGTGTGTGTGTACGTTTGTGTCTGATCCAGGCTCCAGTTGAAAACTCCTGGCCAGTATTCTCCTCTGGAGGCGTTCTTTGAGGATAAGCGATCAGTGCTGCCCCCCGATGGGGAGAGTGTTGTTACTGCATGTCCTGGCAGTGCCTGGGAAGCAGCACTCACCCACTGTATGCACCCTGAGATGAAGGTGAGAGGGTGTGGTTTACTATTACGGGAATATGAAATGATGATGGTGATGATGATGATGATGATGACAGTAGCTCTCCTCCTCCCTCCAGATCACCCACCCAGCTGGCTGCATGTCTCAGTTCATCCAGTTCTTTGGGGAGCAGATTATGGTCCTGTGGAAGTTAGCTCTGCTGAGGAGACGCATCCTCATCTTCTCTCCTCCACCTGTAGGGGTGGTCTGTTATAGAGGTGAGGGGGAGCACTAACACAGACACACACACACACTGATACGGACGCAAGCACAGACACACACACACACACACTGATACGGACGCAAGCACAGACACACACCGTAACCTCTGGGTTTTTTCTTCTTCTTCATGCTCAAAAGAACACAATGCTACTTACCTATGTACTCTTAAACACTTTTATACATTTTCATTAACTTTCTCTATTTCCTGACCTCCCTAGTGTACTGCTGCTGTTGCCTGGCCAACGTGTCCATCCCGGGGGTGGGCGTGGCCGTGCCAGAGTTCCGCCCCTTCTTCTATGTCAACGTGGCAGACATCGATACCCTGGATACGGAACTGTCCTACGTAGCATGTGAGTGTCTGGAGTCAGGGAATAGGCCAGGGCATCTTCATAGTCTTAAACGTCCCCTTTTAATACATCTGCACTGATCTGAAAACTAAAGATGGGTGAAAGCAATATGGTGGATGCCTTGTAGGGTTTCGCTATCACTTCTTCAACCTGTCTATTTCTTTCACATCTATGAGAGACACAGAGCGGAATACACTTCAGACAGTTGATTTACTTTGACCTTAATTTCAATAAACCTGAGGGGCTTGTGTGTGTAGGCACCACAGAGAAGATCTTTGAGGAGAAGCGGGACCTGTATGACGTCTATGTGGATAACCAGAATGTGAGGACGACCAGAGAGAGTCTGAAGCCTTTACTACGGCTCAGCGCTGCAGACAGAGAGAAGTACCGCAAACTCACTGAACAGAGGTACAGTGCAGTCTGCAAAACAACCTGAGGAGAATGTTTATAATGTTATCTTCTTGTAGTTGAGACAGAGGATATAAGTGATGATGATGATACTAATGATAACATTGTGTTTCCAGGCAGATGCTGTTATATTCTCAGGAGGAGAATGGAGACTGTGTGTCCAGTGAAGAGGACCACTTCATTCTGTGAGTATATTACGCCAGGACCCAGTCTACAACTGGCATTACAAAGAATCCTTCAATAGTTTTTTTTTTTTTTTACATTTAAGCAGTTTATTTCTATATATAAACATAATACAAATGTCCATGATTTTTAAACATATTTGTTATTTTTTAAATTTATTTTTTAAGTGACATCTCCATTCTGTTGTAGGTTTTTCCTGGAGCAGAACAACCGTATCTTCCAGACGCTGAGTGAGGTTGCAGGGAGCCCTGAGCCCATCCTAACCCAGGAGAGTGTGAGGGCCATGGGGCTGGACCCTCACGGAGACAGGCTCTTCCTGCTCCACCTGCTGGAGACATATGGTTATGACAGCCTCCTTATCACTGATCAACCTTGCTGCAGCTGAGGCCTGGGTAGCACACTGACTGACCTACAGGGTCCTTAACACTCACAGACTCAATGCAGACAGTCTGGACTATGAGTGGTCAGAATACTTTGGCAAGGCTGAGACCAGGGCCTGTATTCATAAAGCGTCTCAGTTGGAGTGCTGATCTCGGATCTGTGTAGTCTTTTAGAGCTCATTGAATAAGACATACATGGACAGGGGGGACCTGATCCTAGATCAGCATTCCTACTGTGAGACACTTTATGAATATGGGGCCAAATAGCCAGAGACCCTCAGGCCAAAAAAACCAAATGAATGGAGAGAGCCACTGAACAAGAAAATACTAATGGAATTTGGCTCTTGGCACTGTCCTATGACATTCATGGATGCTCAATCTGGATTGTTAACCATCGCCTTCCAGTCTGTCAATAAAATGTACAGTACAGAGGAATGTCATTCATGTCTATCCCTAACACTCTTATTCTGGAGGAGTGGAACCAACCAGAAACATCCTGGAACTGTGGAGATTCTGTGCCTATGAGCAGAACTTACCAAGGAAGTAATCCTTAGGTTTCCTTTGTTTTCTAATGGGGAGTCAATCTAAAGTCTGTGGTAATGTCCTTGAACTGAGGGAGGATTTGTCACTTCTCTTAATAGGACATCTATTTATTTATGTTTTTGAGAGAAGAAATCACCAAACTGTTGTCTGTAAATAGAAAGGGATCTGTATAATGTGTTTTGTTATGAAATGATCCCATTAAGTCACTACTAAGCCCAGAACCTCTGTGGTCAGCATTGTATAGAAATGACCCTCATCACCATCCATAATCATGATACTAAGGGCCCCGATTCAATCCGTAGCGCTGAAGATCCGCGCTACAGTGCGATATACATTTAAAGCAATGTTTACGCGTTCGCGGAGACTGCATTCACAGTAAATGCTGCATTTGTCGGCTCATTCGGAAATTACCTACATTTAAATCGCGCAACTGCTGTGATACGGCGGACTGAATCAAGCCCTAAATACACAATACCAGTTCACGCGTGGATTTCTGGTGAAAGAGGGGTCTGGACTCACCAGCAGACTTTCTTAGGATGTCCAACATAGGAATGTTACAACTTTATATGACTTTAAAAATGTACTTTTAAATCACAGCCGTTTGACCAAGAGGTTGTGGCTCAAATCTAAACTTATGCTTTTGTGTGTTTCCGCAACTCTCTATGTCAAATATACGAAGAGTGAAAAATGTGAATGAGCTGGTGGCTCAATGGTTAAATCCCTTCCTTCAGACCAAGATGTTGTAGGTTCTAACCTAATTTCTTATACTATTGTGTACGTTTCAGCAACTCTCGATGTCAAACGTACAATAGTATGGTATAAAATGTGATGGAGGTGGTGGTGCAATAGTTACATTACTGCCTTGAGACCAAGAGGTTCTAGCTTCAAACCTCATCTATTCAGCTTTTGTGTATGTTTCCGCAACTCTCAAATGCCAAACATACAAAGAGAAGGGTATACAAAGAGAAGGGTATACAATGTGGTGGTGTAGTGGTTCAATCTCTACCTCAAAGCTTAAGAGGTTGTGGTTTCAAATCTAATTTATTCTGCTTTTGTGTGTGTTTCTTCAACTCTCAATGTCAAACATACGAAGAGAATGGTAAAAACGACTCTCCATTTCTGTTGGTTTAAACTGTATTGTGCCTCTGCAATTCTAACTTTCAGAAATACAAAGAAAAGCAGATGTACAGTAATGGACCAGTAGAGGCTGCTGAGGGGAGGACGGCTCATAATAATGGCTGGAATGGAGTTAATGGAATCAAACACATGGAAAGAATGTGTTTGTGTTTGACACCATTCCATTTATTCCGCTCCAGCTATTACCACGAGCCCATCCTCCCCAATTAAGGTTCCACCAACCTCCTGTGATGGACACTTTACGTCAATGATGGTAAACTGTGAATGACTATGAGGGTGGCAGGTAGCCTAGCGGTTATGAGAATTGTGCCAGTAATGGAATGGTCGCTGGTTTGAAGCCTAGAGCTTGAAATCTGCCGATGTGCCCATGAGCAAGGCACTTAACCCTAATTGCTCCTGTAAGTCGCTCTGGATAAGAGCGTCTGCTAAATTAAATGTTTTTTAAAAATGGTAAACAAAATTATTGTCTGGCTTTTTTTTTATGGTGCCATTTATTGATTAATCAGAACTGTTCACATCAAAAATCAGAGGTCATTACATCATTTATGGTGCTCCCTTCACATAGGGAAGAGCAGGAAGCCACTGCAGGTGTTGTAGTTATTAGAATTATCAAAGAGCCTCCTGCCTGGAGACAATATAGATCACATTCCCCTCTTCCAGCTCTAGAGTCAATGCATTGCACATGTACCTACAATCTCCATGGGTACCGTATAGGTCATTTAACAGAACTCTCTTGTCATTGTGGTAAAGATATAGACCCATGAACGGCGATGTGAGGTAATCCATTGCATTGAATCTGATGTAGTAGACTCCTCTCACTGGTGCTGTGATTTTTAAACAAACAATCAAAAGCTGTTGTCCTCCACTGAACCAATACCATAATGAAACAAATTCCATATTCATACATACAGTGCATTTGGAAATTATTCCGATCCCTTGACTTTTTCCACATTTTGTTACGTTACAGCCTTATTCTTTGATTAAATACTTTTCCCCATCATCAATCTATTCACAATACCCCATAATGACAAAGGGAAAACAAATTTGAGCAAATTTATTAAAAATAAACTGAAATACCTTATTTACATAAGTATTCAAACCCTTTGCTACAGGTGCATCCTGTTTCCATTGATCATCCTTGAGATATTTCTACAACTTGATTGGAGTCCACCTGTGGTAAATTCAATTGATTGGACATGATTTGTAAAAGGCACACACCTCTCTATATAAGGTCCCACAGTTGACAGTGCATGTCAGAGCAAAAACCAAGCCATGAGGTTGAATTAATTGACCTTAGAGCTCCAAGACAGGAGTGTGTTGAGGCACAGATCTGGGGAAGGGTACCAAAACATTTTTGCAGCATTGAAGGTCCCCAAGAACACAGTGGCCTCCTCCATTCTTAAATGGAAGAAGTTTAGAACCACCAAGACTCTTCCTAGAGCTGGCCGCCCGGCCAAACTGAGCAACCGGGGGAGGTGACCAAGGACCTGATGGTCACTCTGACAGAGCTCAAGAGTTCCTCTGTGGAGATGGGAGAACCTTCCATAAGGACAACCATATCTGCAGCACTCCATCAAATCAGGCCTTTATGGTATAATGGCCAGATGGAAGCCACTCCTCAGTAAAAGGCACATGACAGCCTGCTTGGAGTTTGCCAAAAGGCATCTACAGGCTCTCAGACCATGAGAAACATGATTCTCTGGTCTGATGAAACCAAGATTGAACTCTTTGGCCTGAATGCCAAGCGTCACGTCTGGAGGAAACCTGGCACCATCCATACAGTGAAGCATGGTGGCAGCATCATGCTGTGAGGATGTTTTTCAGCGGCAGGGACTGGGAGACTAGTCAGGAATGAGGAAAAGATGAACGGAGCAAAGTACAGAGAGATCCTTGATGAAAACCTGCTCCAGAGCGCTCAGGACCTCAGACTGGGGCAATGGTTCACCTTCCAACAGGACAATGACCCTAAACACGCAGCCAAGACAATGCAGGAGTGGCTTCGGGACAAGTCTCTGAATGTCCTTGAGTGGCCCAGCCAGAGCCCGGACTTCTCTGGAGAGACCTGAAAAAAGCTGTGCAGCGAAGCTCCCCATCAAACCTGACAGAGCTTGAGCAGATCTGCAGAGACAAATGGGAGAAACTCCCCAAATACAGGTGTGCCAAGCTTGTAGCATCATACCCAAGAAGACTCGAGGCTGTAATGTACTGAGTAAAGCGTCTGAATAGTTATGTAAATGTGATTTCAGTTTTTATTTGTAATAAATTAGCAAACATTTCTAATAACCTGTTTTTGCTTTGTCAATATGGGGTGGTCTGTATATTGATGAGGGGAAAAAACTATCAATTTTAGAATAAGGGTCTGAATACTTTCCGAATGCACTATACCTGCATTCTTCGTTTCCAGTCTGGCTTCCATGTTCCTCAGCTCCACCACGATGTTTCCTAGGATGTGCACCATGTTTCTCAGCTGCTTCAGCTTATCCCAGATGTCACAGGTGGTGGTGATCTGTCTGTTTGTGGGTTGGGTCTGTAGCTTCAGTCCCTTGGCTCTCGATCAAACTGTCTCTGCCCCCTCACACTCTCCCTGAGCCCATGCCCCAGAAAAACACCCCTCATTCTGAAATGACACCTCTTTAGAAATAATGCAGGATCTAGATTCTGTGGTCCTGTCCACTTCTCTATACACATACAAAATGTAGTTAGGCACTGCAGGAGAAATGTGACGTAACCGGGGGAAAATAACGTCAGGGATACTGATAAAGTAAAACATTTTATGCTGACACAGTGAAAAGCTGTGAGAGAACAACCAGTAACACTATATTTACACACACAAAGTATGTGGACACCCCTTCAACTGATTTGGCTATTTCAGCCACACCCGTTGCTGACAGGTGTATAAAATCGAGCATGCAGCCATGCAATCTCCATAGACAAACATTGGCAGTAGAATAGCCTTACTGAAGAGCTCTGTGCCTTTCATTGCGGCACCGTCATAGGATGCCACCTTTCCAACAAGTCAATTTGTCAAATTTCTGCCCTGCTAGAGCTGCCCCTCAACTGTTAAGTGTTGTTATTGTGAAGTGGAAACCTCTAGGAGCAACAACAGCTCAGCCGCGAAGTGGTAGGTCACACAAGCTCACTGAACGAGTGCTGAAGCGCGTAAAAATCGTCTGTCCTCGGTTGCAACACTCAGTACAGAGTTCCAAACTGCCTCTGGAAGCAACGTCAGCACAAGAACTGTTCGTCGGGAGCTTCATGAAATGGTTTTCCATGGCCGAGCAGCCACACACAAGCCTAAGATCACCATGCGCAATGCCAAGCGTTGGCTGGAGTGGTGTAAAGCTCGCTGCCATTGGACTCTGGAGCAGTAGAAATGTGTTCTCTGGACTGACGAATCACGCTTCACCATCTGGCAGACCGATGGATGAATCTTGGTTTGGCGGATGCCAGGAGAAAGCTACCTATGCCCGAATGTGGAGGAGGAATAATAATGGTATGGTATGGTATGGGTCTGTTTTTCATGGTTCGGGTTAGGCCCCTTAGTTCCAGTGAAGGGAAATCTTAACGCTACAGCATAAAATTACATTCTAGACGATTCTGTGCTTCCAACAGTTTGGGTAAGGCCATTTCCTGTTTCAGCATGACAATGCCCCAGTGCACAAAGCGAGGTCTATACAGAAATGGTTTGTCGAGATCGGTGTGGAAGAACTTGACTGGCCTGCACAGATGCTCTTGTGGCTGAATGGAAACAAGTCCCCGCAGCAATGTTCCAACATCTAGTGGAAAGCCTTCCCAGACGAGTGGAGGCTGTTATAGCAGCAAAGGGGGGACCAACTCCATATTAACGCCCATGATTTGGAATGAGATGTTCGAGCAGGTGTCCACATACTTTTGGTAATGTAGTGTATTTAGTTGAAGGTCTCCATCTCCATAAAATGTGTAGAGCTTTTCCATAGGAATCTAAGACATGCTCCTGTACTTTGGTGAAAGTATTTTTTAAACCTCCCGCTTTGGGCTGGATATGTTCAATGTCTAGTTCATTCATGCATCATTTATGAGAATAAGTACTTTTTTACATCAATTAGCCACGAAATCCTTAGATTAAAAGATAGTTTTCTTGAAGCGGGTCTGACCTAGAGTATGTGGACAACTACAAATACCTAGGTGTCTGGTTAGACTGTAAACTCTCCTCCAGACTCACATTAAGCATCTCCAATCCAAAGTTAAATCTAGAATCGGCTTCCTATTTCGCAACAAAGCCTCCTTCACTCATGCTGCAAAACATGCCCTTGTAAAACTGACTATCCTACCAATCTTTGACTTCGGCGATGTCATTTACAAAATAGCCTCCAACACTCTACTCAGCAAATTGGATGTAGTCTATCACAGTGCCATCCATTTTGTCACCAAAGCCCCATATACTACCCACCACTGTGACCTGTACACTCTCGTTGGCTGGTCCTCACTACATATTCGTCGCCAAACCCACTGGCTCCAGGCCATCTATAAATCACTGCTAGGCAAATCCCCGCCTTATCTTAGCTCATTGGTCACCATAGCAACACCCACCCGTAGTATGCACTCCAGCAGGTATATCTCACTGGTCATCCCCAAAGCCAACACCTCCTTTGGCCGCCATTCCTTCCAGTTCTCTGCTGCCAATGACTGGAACGAATTGCAAAAATCTCTGAAGCTGGAGACTCTTATCTCCCTCACTAACTTTAAGCATCAGTTGTCAGAGCACCTTACCGATCACTGCACTTGTACACAGCCCATCTGAAATTAGCCCACCCAACTACCTCATCCCCATATTGTTATTTATTTAGCTAATTTGCACCCCAGTATCTCTATTTTCACATCATCTCTTGCACATCTATCATTCCAGTGTTAATACTAATTGTAATTATTTTGCACTATGGCCTATTTATTGCCTTACCTCCATAACATGCTACATTTGAACACACTGTACAGTGGGGAAAAAAAGTATTTAGTCAGCCACCAATTGTGCAAGTTCTCCCACTTAAAAAGATGAGAGAGGCCTGTAATTTTCATCATAGGTACACGTCAACTATGACAGACAAATTGAGGAAAAAAAATCCAGAAAATCACATTGTAGGATTTTTAATGAATTTATTAGCAAATTATGGTGGAAAATAAGTATTTGGTCACCTACAAACAAGCAAGATTTCTGGCTCTCACAGACCTGTAACTTCTTCTTTAAGAGGCTCCTCTGTCCTCCACTCGTTACCTGTATTAATGGCACCTGTTTGAACTTGTTATCAGTATAAAAGACACCTGTCCACAACCTCAAACAGTCACACTCCAAACTCCACTATGGCCAAGACCAAAGAGCTGTCAAAGGACACCAGAAACAAAATTGTAGACCTGCACCAGGCTGGGAAGACTGAATCTGCAATAGGTAAGCAGCTTGGTTTGAAGAAATCAACTGTGGGAGCAATTATTAGGAAATGGAAGACATACAAGACCACTGATAATCTCCCACGATCTGGAGCTCCACGCAAGATCTCACCCTGTGGGGTCAAAATGATCACAAGAACGGTGAGCAAAAATCCCAGAACCACACGGGGGGACCTAGTGAATGACCTGCAGAGAGCTGGGACCAAAGTAACAAAGTCTACCATCAGTAACACACTACGCCGCCAGGCACTCAAATCCTGCAGTGAGAGACGTGTCCCCCTGCTTAAGCCAGTACATGTCCAGGCCCGTCTGAAGTTTGCTAGAGTGCATTTGGATGATCCAGAAGATGATTGGGAGAATGTCATATGGTCAGATGAAACCAAAATAAAACTTTTTGGCAAAAACTCAACTTGTCGTGTTTGGAGGACAAAGAAGGCTGAGTTGCATCCAAAGCACACCATACCTACTGTGAAGCATGGGGGTGGAAACATCATGCTTTGGGGCTGTTTTTCTGCAAAGGGACCATGACGACTGATCCGTGTAAAGGAAAGAATGAATGGGGCCATGTATCGTGAGATTTTGAGTGAAAACCTCCTTCCATCAGCAAGGGCATTGAAGATGAAACGTGGCTGGGTCTTTCAGCATGACAATGATCCCAAACACACCGCCCGGGCAACGAAGGAGTGGCTTCGTAAGAAGCATTTCAAGGTCCTGGAGTGGCCTAGCCAGTCTCTAGATCTCAACCCCATAGAAAATCTTTGGAGGGAGTTGAAAGTCTGTGTTGCCCAGCGACAGCCCCAAAACATCACTGCTCTAGAGGAGATCTGCATGGAGGAATGGACCAAAATACCAGCAACAGTGTGTGAAAACCTTGTGAAGACTTACAGAAAACGTTTGACCTGTGTCATTGCCAACAAAGGGTATATAACAAAGTATTGAGAAACTTTTGTTATTGACCAAATACTTATTTTCCACCATAATTTGCAAATAAATTCATAAAAAAATCCTACAATGTGATTTTTCTGGATTTTTTTTCTCCATTTGTCTGTCATAGTTGATGTGTACCTATGATGAAAATTACAGGCCTCTCTCAACTTAAGTGGGAGAACTTGCACAATTGGTGGCTGACTAAATACTTTTTTCCCCCACTGTATATACATTTTCTGTTGTAGTTTTGTTTTACCCCATATGTAACTCTGTTGTTTTAAAAAATGTGTTGCTTTATCTTGGCCAGGTCGCAGTTGTAAATGAGAACTTGTTCTCAACTGGCCTACCTGGTTAAATAAAGGTGAAAGAAAGAAAGAAAGCTGTGCTGCACCATTTTCCCTACATTTCCCCCCCCCCGCCATGAGGGCCAGCCCCCTAGCAATTTGAGTTCTAGCTAATGAGCTTCAGCCCCTCGCATTTAAGTGAGCTAGCAAGAGGCCTGCCCAGCGTTATCCAATGATGTTGCAGGGCAGGTCCAACGGCTCAGTGGCCACAGCAGAGAAAGGGCGCATTCTATTATTATAAGCCGGCGGGGCACCGGTTTATGGCCCCTTACATCTCAAATCCAACAGTAATCTGCACAGCTCTGTCATTTTGTCAACAAGGCAGCCTGGTGCATCGTCCAGAAACATACACCTCTTTTCCATGAACTAAATGTTAGAATTTTCTAAAAAATGTCTCATTGGGAAGGCAGATAAAAGCATTTTTATCAAAAGCAATTCTTTTGCATGGGAAAACACAGAATCCTAGTAATTACTACGCATGCTTAATTACGTCACTTTTGTTTTGAGCAGACTTTGAAAGGGGCACCTGGCTCAAACCCGGAAGGCAGCCCGGTTCCAAATTGAAGGCAATCAACTTCCAGCCGATGCAAAACACGCCTACACGGGCGGGATTAATGGAGAGAGAGCAATGACGTAGTGCACATATCTGTGATGTAGTACGCAATTTTCTTAAGTGCTACTTTCAGAACTACTGGCAAAAGAAGTCTACAAAAGTATCAGAGAATCTCTTTAATAACACATACTGGTACCATAAGAAACTTAGCTCATAAGTTTCAAACTTTTATTTTCAAGTTCAAATGAACACCTTGCAACAAGTTTAACTTTATTTTTTCAAAAGGAAAATAACTTCAAATACAAACGAAAGTTAGTTGATTTTCTGATCCAGATAGAGAATAGGCAGAATACTCTTACATTGCGTCGCCAGAGTTTTTACACAAAATAAATTTCATTGCCAACCTGTTAGGGAATACCAGAGAGCTCTAAAAGTATTAGGACAGTGACATTTTGGGTTCTTTTGGCTCTGTAATCCAGCACGTTGGATTTGAAATGATACAATGACTATTGGGTTAAAGTGTAGACTGTCAACTTTAATTTTAGGGTATTTTCATCCAACATTTAGAAATTACAACACCTTTTGTATATAGTCCTCCCCCCCATATTTTAGGGGACCAAAAGTATTGGGACAAATTCACTTATATGTGTATTAAAGTAGAAAAATGTTCCGGAATCAAGTGTTTAGAAACATATTCTATTCTTATTTACAATTCAAGGGACTCCAAAATGACAATACATTAGTTACCATTAATTTCCATTGGGCACAAAATAATCTGAAACACAACCAAAACAAACAGCAAATGCATCCAACAAGAGTCACAAGCATGATGTCATCAAGGCGTGCTAGGAATATGGGACCAAATACTAAACTTTTTACTACTTTAATACACATATGTGAATTTGTTCAAATACTTTTGGTTCCCTAAAATGGGGGGACTATGTACAAAAAGTGCTGTAATTTCTAAACATGTCACCCGATATGGATGAAAATACCCTTAAATTAAAACTGACAGTCTGCACTTTAACCTCATAGTATCATTTCAAATGTGTCACTGTCCCAATACTTTTGGAGCTCACTGTATCTCATTAAAGCCACTAACACAAGTACAGAGACTGGGGGATAGTGTGTGTTTGAACACTGAGGCTGTTCGAGTGAGCCTCCTCGCTGTCATTGACAGCCATCCCATTTCTATTGGCGACACTACCGTAACCATTATCAGTGACACTTCCATTGATGACCGTCCCCTTGCCAACCATGGCATTGTCATTAACCACCATCCCATTTTCATTGATGACACCAGTCACCTGTTCCCTGCAAGGGGACCCTAGAAAGGGCCTTCACATCCTGGGAAAAGGGTAGGGATGGAAATGGGGAGGTGGGGTGTGGAACCTCTAGAATGCCCCCCCTCCTTGCCCTCTCCCCTCTCCTCTTTGTTGGCCCGGAAGGTCAGGGCGGAGTGGCAGTCTAGACACACCTTGTTCACCTTGTTGCCATCGTACTCCAGAGTTACTTTGTTCTCTGAACACCTCCAACACACCACCTGACAAACAGGTGGACACACAGGACGTCATGGTCATATCTGGCTGGTTATGTTAGAAAGAATGGAAGTACAGCACTGAACGTGAATGCTATTTCAACTAATCATAACCTTACCCCAGCCTTAGGTAAAGGGAATGTGAAGTGTGTGTTATGTATCCCATGTGTGTGTGTGTGTGTGTGTGTGTGTATCTATATGTGCGTACGTGTGTGTGTGTGTTTGTTAACTCACACAGCCACAGGCTCTGCAGTGGTGTCTCCATCGGGTGAGGGCGTTGAAGGGTTCGCTACACTTCATGCACACAGTCACCTCATTGTCCCTGATCCATCGAGGGGCACGCCGACCCAGTTCCTCCGTCTGTTCACACACACAGGAGCGAAGACACACTCAAAATCAGTTTTCAGTCTCGCTTTGTGGTTTTTCCACCCGTACATGCAATAGGATCACAAACGAGTTGTTCCTCCTTCCCTTTAGCTAAATGATCCGTTCCCCTCCACTTTGCCTGTGATTTATCCCTCTATATGAATACAGTGAGCATACTGTACAGATGGAGAAACACACACACACAAAATAAAATTATATCGGTATCCTTACAGATACCTCTACTTCTTTAGAAGCTGACTTAAAAGTCTCAATCTTCTGCCGGAAAACATCAATGGTGTCCTGAAAAGCCTGAAAGTACAAGGCCTGTTAGACCATGTGTGCTCTCTCGATATACTCATTATGTGTCATTGGTAATTCATACATGTTTCAAAATATGACAAAGCACTGTTACCTTTATCCAGTTCTCCTTGTCTTGTTCAGAGCTGGAAAGAGAACGCCACGTTAACACTTATACAAAATATATTCATCCATCCAAGACCTTCAGGTGAGTTATATTAGTGTGACATCCACCCCTCCCCTCACCTGGCCTGTAGGTCCAGGGTCCTCTCCAGGGTCCTCTCCTTTCCAGACACCTTGAAGGTGTGGGGGTGGTGCTCGTTGGTGGTGCGCTGCACAATCATGCCCTCCACGTCTATCCGTGTCCGCAGGGTGAACCGCTGCCCACCCAGGCTGAACCGAGGAGTGCAGCACAGCAGCATGTTGTTGAACTGGATTGACAGCAGAGGGCGCGAGAGGCAAGAAAGACATGAGGGTTTTAAGTATGAGCACCAAGAGTCTCCTGAATGACCCATTAATGCAGGAGTGTCTCAAACTCATTCCACGGAGGGCCGAGTGTCTGCGAGTTTATTATTTCCTGTCAGTTAAGACCTAGACAACCAGGTGAGGGAGTTCCTTACTAATTAGTGACCTTAATTCATCAAGTACAAGAGTGGAGTGAAAACCTGCCATCCTTGGAATGAGTTTGACCCGTGTGGGTTAATGGATGGATGGATGTTCAGTGGTTACTATTCAGTGAAGTGCAAGATTTCGACGAAATAGAGATTATTTAATTCCATATTATACATAGCAGAAAATCATGTCTGTTCTACACTATACATTTCTATAGCAACATTATATAATGTTGTGTCCTCCTAAAAGCCATAAGGTCTCCATTGGGAAAGAGGTGGTCTTCTGACCTCAATGGGACTTCCTGGTAAAATAAAGGTTAAAATATTGTGAGCTGGTCTAACCAGGAAGAGGTGTCTCTCCATAGCGGAGTTCCTGGCAGCCAGCATCAGAATGCGTCCCTCCCTGATGAACTCATTAGAGGGGTTCATCACGTCCTTCTCCTCCCCCAACATCTCGTAGATCTCCAGCAGCTTCTTCCGGTTCTCCTAGAGGACAACACAGCAGAACGGAGGATGTTAAACAACAGAGCATATCATAAACTTCTGTCCCAACCAATAGAAAATGAACAAAGTACAGATGACAGTAGTTAAGCGTAGTAATATTTTACTCTCTAAGCCAAAAGAGAAATGGGTCTCTAGATATACTGTACTGACAACTGTTACAGTGGGGGAAAAAAGTATTTAGTCAGCCACCAATTGTGCAAGTTCTCCCACTTAAAAAGATGAGAGGCCTGTAATTTTCATCATAGGTACACGTCAACTATGACAGACAAATTGAGGAAAAAAAATCCAGAAAATCACATTGTAGGATTTTTTATGAATTTATTTGCAAATTATGGTGGAAAATAAGTATTTGGTCACCTACAAACAAGCAAGATTTCTGGCTCTCACAGACCTGTAACTTCTTCTTTAAGAGGCTCCTCTGTCCTCCACTCGTTACCTGTATTAATGGCACCTGTTTGAACTTGTTATCAGTATAAAAGACACCTGTCCACAACCTCAAACAGTCACACTCCAAACTCCACTATGGCCAAGACCAAAGAGCTGTCAAAGGACACCAGAAACAAAATTGTAGACCTGCACCAGGCTGGGAAGACTGAATCTGCAATAGGTGAGCATGTTGGTTTGAAGAAATCATCTGTGGGAGCAATTATTAGGAAATGGAAGACATACAAGACCACTGATAATCTCCCTCGATCTGGGGCTCCACGCAAGATCTCACCCCGTGGGGTCAAAATGATCACAAGAACGGTGAGCAAAAATCCCAGAACCACACGGGGGGACCTAGTGAATGACCTGCAGAGAGCTGGGACCAAAGTAACAAAGCCTACCATCAGTAACACACTACGCTGCCAGGGACTCAAATCCTGCAGTGCCAGACGTGTCCCCCTGCTTAAGCCAGTACATGTCCAGGCCCGTCTGAAGTTTGCTAGAGTGCATTTGGATGATCCAGAAGAGGATTGGGAGAATGTCATATGGTCAGATGAAACCAAAATAGAACTTTTTGGTAAAAACTCAACTCGTCGTGTTTGGAAGACAAAGAATGCTGAGTTGCATCCAAAGAACACCATACCTACTGTGAAGCATGGGGGTGGAAACATCATGCTTTGGGGCTGTTTTTCTGCAAAGGGACCAGGATGACTGATCCGTCTAAAGGAAAGAATGAATGGGGCCATGTATCGTGAGATTTTGAGTGAAAACCTCCTTCCATCAGCAAGGGCATTGAAGATGAAACGTGGCTGGGTCTTTCAGCATGACAATGATCCCAAACACACCGCCCGGGCAACGAAGGAGTGGCTTCGTAAGAAGCATTTCAAGGTCCTGGAGTGGCCTAGCCAGTCTCCAGATCTCAACCCCATAGAAAATCTTTGGAGGGAGTTGAAAGTCTGTGTTGCCCAGCGACAGCCCCAAAACATCACTGCTCTAGAGGAGATCTGCATGGAGGAATGGGCCAAAATACCAGCAACAGTGTGTGGAAACCTTGTGAAGACTTACAGAAAACGTTTGACCTGTGTCATTGCCAACAAAGGGTATATAACAAAGTATTGAGAAACTTTTGTTATTGACCAAATACTTATTTTCCACCATAATTTGCAAATAAATTCATAAAAAATCCTACAATGTAATTTTCTGGAATTTTTTTTCTCATTTTGTCTGTCATAGTTGACGTGTACCTATGATGAAAATTACAGGCCTCTCATCTTTTTAAGTGGGAGAACTTGCACAATTGGTGGCTGACTAAATACTTTTTTTCCCCACTGTATCTGCAGAATGTAGAGGATTAGCATATTAGATCTGCACGTACTGATTTGCGGATGGCGCTGTTCGAGTGTGTTGCTGCCATGGAGATGACCTGCAGAGACTCTGAAGGCAGACAAAGAGATCAATACCTTATTTTATTTTTTATAAAGAATAGCAAAACCACAAAACCCCTAAACCACAAAACCTAATCTATTATGGTTTCTGTGACAGTTACTGTGACGACACTGCGTGAGTCTTAGCTAGCGATGAGGACTACCTGATCTCTGCTTCAGTAAGAGTGAGGCTGGCCTTTGTGGATCTACTGTATGTTGGACTATGTCTATGGTACAGTAAGTAAGGCAGGTGTCAACTTACTCTCTGCGTGGCTGTGGTCTGAGTCGTCATCAGGCAGTCTCTTGAGGTAGTCTCTCAGCAGCATCTCATAACGAGGTACTCTCTGGACCGGCTCCAACATGTGGTGCTGCAGGGTCAGACTACCACACACCGCCTGACTCTGGAAGATAAAGCAAATCAACAACAGGGCAAGATTGACTAAATGTTTTCACCACTGCAAAGTTAGCAACTATTGGTTTTCTTTGGGTGAATGGTGAAATTAAGATTAAGAGCATGAATAAGATATTCAGTAAAGTGTGAACAGAGATTTACTCTGTGTCCCTGCCCAGCCACCATACCTGTATGTCCTGTATGACATTCCTGAATGGTGTGGACCTCTCCGTCCAGACTCTAAGCAGCTCCATGGCGTGGTCGAAGCTCATCACGTACTCAGCATACATCCTGAGGAAGGGAGCATGCTGCTGCATGACATCACCCAGACGAGGACTCACAGACCTGCAGGGTCAAGGGTCGGTGATCAAAGGTCAAAAAATGATTATTTAATCACTGTTTAGATATGAAGCTAGAGATTTAATGTAAGAATATTAAAATCACTGTAGTCTTTGTTAGGCTGGATGAATGACAAAATAAAACCATATTTTTCATTGAATAAAAAAAGGTTCCAATCCAATCATGTCCTTCAGTTCCATTGTAGATAAGTACTTCAATTGCATCATCTACTTGGGTTGTCTCACCATTGGTCCATGTGTGTCTCCAGGTCTGGCAGTAGGAACTGGCTGTGGAAGGTGTGGATGGAGGAGATGTTGGAGAAGATTGTCCTCACCACATCTACAGGGAACAAGCCTTTACCGGCCGCCTCAGTAAGCCGCGCACAGAACACCTGCACACACACACACTCAGTGTTAAAACACTGCTAATCAATACATACTGATCAAGTCATGTGGTGATCACTACAGTGAATGAACAGAAACAATGAGGTTGACAGTGACACACTGACCTGGTCTAGCAGGTGAAGGCGAGCAACATAGGCCCGCTCCGTCTGTAGAAGCTCATTGGCTATCTTATATAGCTTCTGTTCAGTGGAGTCCTGCACCTTCACCTCCTCACTCCCTCTCTCCATCTTCTTATCTGTAGAGCTCTCCTGAAGCTTGGCCTTCTCCGTCCCAGTCTCAGTTCTGTGAGAGGGGGGCAGCTCCACGTTCAGCCCTGTATCCACCTTCCCTCCGTCTCCTATATGGCCATTGACCAGTACAGCGTCCCTCATCAGGTCCAAACCATTCATATTTATGGGAGAGATTTCCCTCGCTCTGCCCTCCCTATGGGTCACTACTACTGCCCTGTCTGGACTGGGTCTGTGAGCATCCAGTCCTGTGTGGGAGCTGGGGGTAGACCCACTGCCTGGGTCTGTAGGCTGGTCCAGGCTTATGGAGGTGGTGGTATGTGTTGGGCTGCTGTTAGCTGATCTGAGCACAGACTGGTTTCCCTCAAGGTGAATGATGAGGTCAGGCAGGCGGCAGGGCGATCCTGCCATCAGTCCATGTCTCTTCTTCTTCCTGGCCCCAGGGCTTCTCAGCTGGTTCAGCCTGGATTTTGCACCTTTCCCTGGGGACTGAGATCCTAGTCCCCCCTGTATGAAGCTCTTTCCTGGGCTGTGAACCCCTAGTCCCTTTCCTGGGCTCTGGGTCCCTGGTGGTGCCCCCTTCACCGGGCTGTGGCTAGGCCTGGTCACAGGACACTTTCCTGGGCTGTGGACTGCTAGCCCCCTCCCTTGTTGTCCTGATCCCTTCCCTGTGAGTAGAGCTTCTCCTGGCACCTTGACAGGGCTCTTCCCAGGGCTCTGGAGATGGGCAGGTTCAGGAGACACTGGAGACAAGGAGGGAGGAGGGAGAGGCTGAGTAAGGGATCTATCCTAGCCTGGTTTCAGAACAAAAATATAAAACGCAACATGTAAAGTGTTAGTCCCAGGTTTCATGAGTTTAAATTTTAAAAAAATCCCAGAAATGTTCCCATACGCACAAAAAGCTCATTTCTCTCCAATTTTATGCACAAATTTGTTTATATCCCTGTTAGTGAGCGTTTCTCCTTAGCCAAGATAATCCATCCACCTGACAGGTGTGGCATATCAAGAAGCTGATTAAACAGCATGATCATTACACAGGTGCACCTTGTGCTGGGATAACAAAAGGCCACTTTAAAATGGGCTCTTTCCATTGACCGCCATTTCTGGTAATGGTGCTCCCACAGCTACAGTACTATACACAGAGCCACATACACTGCTGCTCAGTACTGAGGGAGAGCGAGAGATCTAGTAAGAGGGAGATTGGACACCTGCCACAGTGACATACAGTAAGGGTATGAGGAAGTTAATATACTTTAAAACAGTCCATCCTCTGATGGCATACTTATTAAATCAATCTGTAATCGACACCCCTTTGACTTATTGGTTGGATGGGCAATCTGTGTTTGCTACATCCATTTTTGGACTTTGATATTGGTGATGTGTCCCAATTGATTCTTGAAGAATGTAACTTGTAGATGCCTCATGAGCTTGGTTCAACAGTCTTAACCCGACGGAACCCAAAATGTAGGCTTGTTTTTCTCCATTGTTTGTGAACAATGTAATTGTAAACAAACACTATCACCTCAAATTTTTTACATTTTGGTCTATTGGATGGTCAGTCTTTGCATCCATAGCTCAGTCTATGAATGTGAGAGTGGTTGCATTTCTCCACCCCCATTCCTCAGCAGGAACATTAGCGGGGTGGCCTCTGTTGTTTGAACTGCAGATTGCCCCTTTAACCATTGTAACCTTCTGCCCAGTGAGAATGTATCTTGTGTAAAGTATGGTATCTTTATAGTTTTATCTTGTCCCATTGTTCTTTCACTGAAGTCGCTAGCTCGCTTATTCTATGAGTTTCCAATGCTGTCAGGAGAAATTAAAGATTAACAATTGCATTCCTGGCCAAAAACAATGCCAAGCTTACTGATATTATTAACAATTCCAGGAATCAATGTGAAACAGAGCTAAATTCACCACGTGTTGCTGAGATGGTGTTTCTCCAAGTCATCTGACTGCTTTTCACTCTCACTTCTCTCAACAGGTTAACCCTTTCTAGTCTTCCTTACATCATTGGAGAGATAATAAGCTATATGTCTTAACCAACAGACTGCAGTCTGTGTCTGTGTGTCTCCTGAGGAGGAGAGGACGACCAAAGTGACAGTATGTTGTTTTGAAGTGGGTAAAAGTTAACAAAACAGGTTCTGGATTTCAGGCTAACATTCCACTCCATGTACTCTGTGTCATGCTGTTTAGCATGATAAGGAGTAGCATGATGACTCAGACTAGGTAAAAATTAGACAGAAAGTGCTGCCAACATATGAGTTTAGCATAATAATGATGACTCTGCAGTATTGGCACAGTTTGTGCTCACAGACACACACTCAAACCCTATGCGTTTGTCATACAGTGGCCAGTTAAATCTAAATGTTACTTAGCTAGTTCAAAATGGCACTGTGAAATAGTAAAGCAACTGAACAAAGTGTTTGCATGTTTCTGGTCACGAAAAAGCACACAACTTGAATCCACAAGATGTGTTGTCTGTCTGACAGAAGTCTGCCCTCTTCTCACATACACGCTATTCCAGAAAGGACAGAGGAGCGCGTCGCACACACCACTGCTGTTCTTGAATGGAGTCCTGCTTCAGTCTCTAAGACTCATACACACCCAAACACACTCACTGCTTATCAGCAAGTGTCCCTTTCTGACTGAGTGGTCAGTGTGTGACTGTCTTTAAAGTGGAAGTGGAAGAGGAGGAGCTTCCTGAGTGAAATCAGGTATCTCCACAGACAATAACCACTACATTAGAGTGTAAGGGACAGTAAATCACTGTAACATATTATACCAGTCAGCTGTGCTCAGTCAATGCCTTGGCAGACATCACAGACACTCTGTTATGGCTTCAGCACTAGGTAGACTAGGTCTAGAGAGCCACAGGCAAAGTCCAGTCATATTTGTTCAGGGGAAAGGAGATTTCAGTTTAGCTCAACTTCAGTAAAATCGGAAGAGCTGAGCCCTGCTGCTGCCAATGTGCACACACAAACACACAATACCTAGAGAAGGTTAATTACAAACAGAACACATACACCCTCCAGGGCATGCCAGTGATAGATTAGCATAACCAGTAAAACTACTGACATGTTCCTCTTCTGCCACTTCAGTCTTCAGTGTGTAAATGCATCCTGACATAGACTAGTTTCAATGCACTTGTGATCGCCACCCTAAAAAGGTGTAGGCTAATTCAACCACTAATAATACATTGCCTAAGTAGTTTACAATTAGAGAATGACACAATGGATTATTTTGTAAAGAATAGGCGCTAATAGCGTGTCTCCATTGTGGCCATGACTGAAAGCCCTCAGCTGGGGACTAAATAGGAGACACTGGGGCCGTCACTTGAATGGGAGGTATCCTGTCACTACTGTACAGGGATGACCAGACCAGCTAAACTCAGCAAAAAAAGAAACGTCCCTTTTTCAGGACCCTGTCTTTCAAAGATAATTCGTAAATTCGGGGCAGCAGGTAGCTTAGTGGTTAAGAGCGTTGTGCCAGTAACCGAAAGGTCACTGGTTCTAATCCCTGAGCCGACTAGGTGAAAAGTCTGTCGATGTGCCCTTGAGCAAGGCACTTAACCCTAATTGCTCCTGTAAGTCGCTCGTCTGCTAAATGACTAAAATTTTAATGTGTAATGTAAAAATCAAAATAACTTCACAGATCTTAATTGTAAAGGGTTTAAACACTGTTTCCCATGCTTGTTCAATGAACCATAAACAATTAATGAACATGCACCTGTGGAACGGTCGTTAAGATACTAACAGCTTACAGGCGGTAGGCAATTAAGGTCACAGTTATGAAAACTTAGGACACTAAAGAGGCCTTTCTACTGACTCTGAAAAACACCAAAAGAAAGATGCCCAGGGTCCCTGCGCATCTGCGTGAATGGGTCTTAAGCATGCTGCAAGGAGGCATGAGAACTGCAGATGTGGCCAGGGCAATAAATTGCAATGTCCGTACTGTGAGACGGCTAAGACAGCGCTACAGGGAGACAGGACAGACAGCTGATCGTCCTCACAGTGGCAGACCACGTGTAACAACACCTGCACAAGATCGGTACAGCCGAACATCACACCAGCGGGACAGGTACAGGATGGCAACAACAACTGCCCGAGTTACACCAGGAACGCACAATCCCTCCATCAGTGCGCAGACTGTCCGCAATAGGCTGAGAGAGGCTGGACTGAGGGCTTGTAGGCCTGTTGTAAGGCAGGTCCCACCCGGCAACAACGTCACCTATGGGCACAAACCCACCGTCGCTGGACCAGACAGGACTGGCAAAAAGTGCTCTTCATTGACGAGTCGCGGTTTTGGTCGGATTCGCGTTTATCGTCGAAGGAATGAGCGTTACACCGAGGCCTGTACTCTAGAGCGGGATCGAGGTGGAGGGTCCGTCATGGTCTGGGGCGGTGTGTCACAGCATCATCGGACTGAGCTTGTTGTCATTGCAGGCAATCTCAACGCTGTGCGTTACAGGGAAGACATCCTCCTCCCTCATGTGTTACCATTCCTGCAGGCTCATCCTGACATGACCCTCCAGCATGACAATGCCACCAGCCATACTGCTCGTTCTGTGCGTGATTTCCTGCAAGACAGGAATATCAGTGTTCTGCCATGGCCAGCGAAGAGCCCGGATCTCAATCCCATTGAGCACGTCTGGGACCTGTTGGATCGGAGGGGGAGGGCTAGGGCCATTCCCCCCAGAAATGTCAGGGAACTTGCAGGTGCCTTGGTGGAAGAGTGGGGTAACATCTCACAGCAAGAACTGGCAAATCTGGTGCAGTCCATGAGGAGGAGATGCACTGCAGTACTTAATGCTGCTGGTGGCCACACCAGATACAGACTGTTGCTTTTGATTTTGTCCCCCTTTGTTCAGGGACACATTAAAAAATGTATGTTAGTCACATGTCTGTGGAACTTGTTCAGTTTATGTCTCAGTTGTTGAATCTTGTTATGTTCATACAAATATTTACACATGTTAAGTTTGCTGAAAATAAACGCAATTGACAGCGAGAGGACGTTTATTTTTATTTGTTTGCCGAGTTCAGTTCCTACAGCATTAGATTGGGCTCCCCAATGACATGCAAACCTCGTCCATGCCAACACACCAGACCTTCTATCTAAAGATGACTTGGCTGTGGGCATCTTCTTTACCTTGCCGTCGCTGTTCCTCAAAATATGACTTCGGATCAGGAGCCACAGAGGATCCATCGCCACTGACAATTAGTTAAATACATCATAACATGCACTGCAACAAACACAGACAACATAGGCTATAGTAGGATACATTTGAAATCTGTCAAGTTAGTTCTATTTGCGCTGACGCACTCACTCAACATTACCAAAAGTTTACAAAATCAACTGCAGTTTGACAATGCTGACCTTCTGTCTCCCGCGATACTGCCTTCGATTTTCTCCTCACCGCGGTCCGCCTAAACTCCTCCGTCTCACGGGGAGTGGTCTTCACACTCTCCATCTTCATCAGGTCATCGTCAAACATGGTAATATTATTTATAATAATAACCTTTATACCACTTATTGTTCCCTTGAGCGTGAATAGAGATCGGGTTCGAGGCGCGTAGTCTACGAACGCCGGAGGGATTTACGCAGGTAATCACCGAGCTGCTCCTCCAACAAAAACGTAAATAAGCGTACCAAATAGCAAAAGTCCAATACCTATTCCAACACGCCATGAATCTACATCAGTGAAATCGAATCCGATAGATCTTAACAATGGTACAAAATACCGCCCCCGTTTTATAAACCCTCCGCCCCGTGAGCCTATTGGTGGAGGAAACTCCAATACTGTAGACCATTTTTCTAAAGGTTTTGATGGTAAAGTTTTACAAACAGATACAAAAGTGTTTAGCAGGCCCCTATAAGATTAGGGTGAATTTATTGTCTTTTGAAATGTAGGCTTTACATGGTTTAATATGCAATAAAAATGATTTGAAAGATACCACACATTTATATATTGCTGTCTGAATGTCTAATGGTTTTTATTGAGTTGTCGAGTAGTGTTGAAATTGTGCAAAGCAGTCCGTTAAACTTTATTATGGGACACACGTTCAGAGCTTCAGCTTTTTTCCCTGTCTACTATACACTCTCCAGGTCCGGAAAAAGTAGCTAGTGACATTCATAATTTTCTCCATAGCTTACTGTATGTCCAGTTGGCCTATGTACACCTTCAATGGTCTTTGAACCATCTGATAAGTTTAAAGAAACCTTCAGATAAATGAGAAATACATATGGTGGGGAAAATAGACAGAGTGACCCACATTGTTACAACATACAGAATACTCCTGATATCCTCATTATTGAGGAGACATTGTGATTTAACTGTGCCATCCCCTAAACAGATGTGGAAGACAAATTTCAGTTGAATGCATTCAATTGTGCAACTGACAAGATATCCCTTCCTCTCGCCATTGGGCTCCAAAGCCAGTTTGCTCTCCCAAACTAATGCCTAGGGCTTTAGCTCTGTGGGTTAATACAGTCTCTGGCTGGTTACACAAAACCCCTTCCCTCTCCTTCATCTGCTTCATGTCATGTCTGAGAAGCCTAGTGGGTTCTTTGGCAGTTTGTTACGTGGCTTCCAACGGAGGGAATGGAGCGGACAGACAGCATTCACCAGAATAACACAAAAGGATGACAAAACCCAAAGTTTTTGAAACCTTACTGTAGTTAGCAACCACAGTAATGGTCAGAGATCCTGTAGAAACAGAATGTTCTGTCTAAAGCCAGGTTGAGGTGTGTGAATACATCCTATTGCCACGCCTATGAGTTATGACTGCGAGTGGACGTTTTATATAGATGTTTAAAAGTTGCTGGGTGGTGGTTTGAGAAAAGCTCCAAATTGGTATTTCTAGGTTAGGATACATAGCATCATGGTTTAATACAGTACATTATAAACTGCCAACTACCTCTACTATTACTACCATACAGTGCTACTAGTACTACTATTCTATAGCTAAATAGTCTACACGCCGATCCAGCGTGGTTACTTCCATATACAGTATGTAGAAAACAAGAGGCAATCTTGGATCGAGATCTACTTTCAACATCAGGATTTAACCAAGTGAAGTTAACAGTCGATCACAACTAGTATTGGAATGCATTGGTCAGTTTGTGCTTGTTATTCAGGAGGTTGATTCAGTCCTTCAGAGAAAGGAGGTTGACGAAAAGTATGTTCCAAATGACACCCTATTCCCTATGTAGTGCACTACTTTAGGGAATATGATGTCATTTGGCACAAAGATGATGTTTCAACATAGATACTGTAGAACCAAGGAAGGATGATGATGGTACAAAAAGCCTGTTTGGAAATCTCTTATCCTGTAAAACAAAGTGCAATAGAAACATTTACATATACCGTAGCTGTATGAGCAAAGTGCCTTTTAAAGCAATTCCATATAATATAAAAAAAACAAGCTACGATCTTGGTGAGGGGTGGGACAAGCGATGAACCCAATCCAAAAAGAGCAGAAAATGACTTAAACAATCTGTGTTTGTGAAAGCTAATACCTTTTACATGCATTTCAAATACACAGTTATGGCTTTGTCCTCTGCCACCTTGGCGTTCGCTACATACTGTATGGTGCCATTAATGATTGTACAGCTAGCTATACATTCAGCAAAACCCAACAGTTGTCCAACTCTTGAACCCAACAAAATGATCATCACTGGTCGTAACACAAAAGTATGTTTCAACAACCCCCAAAACACCATTGACAAATACATGATGAATAATGACTAATAGCTAGCTCGGTAGTAAAGATGGCGGCATGTCGCTCTTTTCTCCCACAGACCCTCAGTCAGACAGTCTCTTATAAGTCTTTGTGAGTGTCGTCTTTCTCTTCCACAATGAGAGGCACTGCTCCGGCTCTGCTCTGCAGAGTCCTGTGATGGGTTTAGAGGTCAGGGGTCAGTAGTTCCAGGGTTATAGAGGACCAGGGGGACAAGGCGGCTGGGCGAGCCAGAGGAGAGGCACTCGTGGGGGGCTGCTGCTGTTGCTGCTCAGGGGCCAGTGAGCTCGGTGCTCCTGGATAGCTGACACAATGCTACGTCTGGGAGGAGCATGACCAGAGACAACCAGAAGACAAGAGGAAGAGGAGAGGAGATAACAGGAGACACACTGTGCCTGACAAAGATCTCAGATATCTACCTCGATCACTCAGACAAAAGGATATATCAATTATGATTTAAAATGGACTCATTTATAGTGTTCATGGTAGGTCAAGAAAGGCATAAAAACTCACACACACCCAAAACACACAGGATTGATTTCCTGATGCTGTACCCTGGCTATACTGTACAAGCAAAATTAAATATAAAAAATTAACATATACTGTAAACACATGCAACCTTTCAGTCAAAAGGAGAGTTTTAGCCTGGTCCCAGATCTGTTTGCGCTCTTGCCAACTCATTGCTTTTGCTTTGTGGCATGATAAATGAGTGAGGAGTTGGCATGATAGCACAAACAGACTGGTACTCAGGCTAGTTTTAGCCTGGTCTGGTCTAAGTTGTTTACCTGCTGGCTTGGGAGGCCTTCTCCCACCTTAGCTGTGAGGAGACGGACGGCACTGTGGCAGCAGACTTCTGACGATCTATGAGAGACTGACAGATTAGATGGAGAGACAGTACTGTAGAGAGAGGTGACAGGGATGGAGAGTAGGGGACATCACAGATGATCATATCCAGCAAGGGAAAAATACAGAGTACTTGGTTCGACCCCCGGGACCACTCATACGTAAAAATGTATGCACACATGACTGCAAGTCGCTTTGGATAAAAGCGTCTGCTAAATGGCATATTATTATTATTTACCAAGAAAATCACCCCAATATCAGCGTTTTCAAGAAGCACATTCAGTTACACATTTTCTGCAAGAATGTTTCTATTCTTAAATATTCTAAAATGCCTAACAACTAATGTATTTGATATATTGTACTGTTCAATGGAATGTATGCTTACAGCTTCCCATGATGCTTGTGTAATAACTGAGCAGGCTGTGTAAAGTAGGCCTATGCATATCTGAGTGGAACACATGACAGCTACTTCATGAAACTAAGATGACAAGGCATTCCTCCCCAACCCATGAGAGGAGAACGCGAGAGAGATGTTCAAGAACACTCAAAACAGAAAGGACGACGACACACAAAATACAGGTCATTTATACATGATATTTAGAGTATATACGAAGAGTATGAACATAGCACTGTACACAGGATACAGCTTTCCAATACTCAGTGTTATATACACATGCATATAAAGTGCTCAAAAGCTAACAGGCTGACAATCAGTGGTAACTATTAACAGTCTGCCTGGAAATGGAAATGGCTTTAGCACAAGCAAGGGTGTTTAGATTGACAATGTTTCACATTATGAAAGACTCCTGAAACAGAGAGCAGAAGAGGAAAATTGCATTCACTGTATTCACAGAGGGAGAAATCACAGGCAAATAGATGTGGTGGGAAACAAATACATCTGAAAGGGGAAGGAGGAACAACGCATTTGACAGGACTGAGATCCTCTTGCATGTACGGATGGAATTATGATGTTGCGGGACCTAAAACTGTAATGAGTTTGGTGTGTGTGTGTGTGTGTGTGTGTGTGTGTGTGTGTGTGTATATATTTGAGTGTGAGTTGGGCGGAGTGAGGAGGGTTTCACAGAGAGGAGGTCACACTGGTTTCCTTTCTTGAGAAGCTAAGACAGCAACCCCTAGCATCTATTTGATATTTGACAATCCTTCCCTTTTCATTCCCTCATTGCAGAAAATATCTATATCCAGCTAATTTACCATCTGATGGAAATGTTCCATATTATAACCTACACTACAAAGGTGTTCTTATCAAAGTAACAGGCATACAGTGTTGTGCCAAGGCAGGTAGATGGTGCTGGTGCATAAGCTAGAGTATGGGACAGAGTCATACACATGTACAGTAATCGCTAACGTGATGAAGTGTAATAAATAAAGTAGCGTAATACAAACTCCTTGTATAAAACTTGAAGGTCACTGAGGTGGTTCCCACGCCAAATCTACAGTCTTGATTGTGTTTCTGTACATTCACCATTAGATGACTATTGGAAAAAAACATTCAACCAGCTCAATCAGCCCAACAATGAGTGCAAGAACAGTGAGTATTTCTGTTATGGAAAATATGTAAATGTCACCTAATGGTGTCAACAAAGTAGCTGAGAGGAGTCCTGTCAAATGCGTTTTTTGCTCCATATTGCATGTTAGAACAAAATGTTGGGGTATATGTAGATCACTTGAACCAATGGAGACTGGGCTTGTTAAGAGTATAAACACACAGTGTTGTTGTGGTAAACTGGGCTCCAAACTTGGAACTGGTGGGGTGGGGGGGGGGAGACTGGACTGGGCCAATACTAGAGAGGGGGGTCAAAACTGGGAGAGACTAAGGAGACTTTTCTGACCAGCATTCCATTGACAGCCCAACTAGCCAAAATCTATAACTGACCCTTACCATAACTCTAACCTTAACCAAACTCATAACCTTAACCTCATTTTAACCAATTCAAAAATTAAATATCGGTTTACACGTCAGCCACATCCTCTTAGTTTTTCCTGTCAAAACCGAACTGTGCATGGATTGGGCCAAAGTTGGCAAAGCCTACTCACTGGCTAACACCCAGTAGCAGTGTATCCCTCATCAAGAGCACTGTCTACAGACACTAATGCTGATCATTTGGCAAGGCTTTGTTATTTTCCATTCTAACCTATGGGATAGGGCCAAAAAACAAAAACCGTTGGCATGAAAAAAATAGTTCTTAAAGAAAATAGGTGAGTTGATAGAAATCATGTCTTATCAGTCATTGTCGTTGTACTGAGCAGGTGCTGTAGTTGTTAAGGCACACACATCCACAGGTGACACACTATCATGTGTGCAGAAACGGTGAAATCCCATCTATGCATCATATAGTAGCTCTATGCTAACTAACCCATAGCCTAAATGTCATTCAAATCTTTGTCTATATTTCTATAATAGTGTAATGATAATTCTGGTTAACAATTCATTCTTGTTGAACCCCAGTTGAAAAGTGTGTGTGTCAGCTTCCCTGAGTTTGGTGGTGAGTGAGTTTCTATCTATTACATTCATCCATCTATGCTGTTGTGTTCCTCTGGAGTTACCCTCCGAGGCACTAGGGGTGCTGTGTAGCTACAGCTCACTGTCTGTCTCGCCTACTGATATGAAACCCAGAATCACCTAGCTCGCTCTGTCTCATAATGCTAACATTAAAACCATCATGGTGTGCTGATTCCAGGTCATTTATGTTACAGGTTTAATATGATCTTCAACCTCGACGTAAGTCTTCAGTCTCTAACTCCTGAATATATGGTGATATTACAAACTGCCATTGGGTGGTGCTAGACTAAAGATGTGCCAGTGCTTACACAGCAGATGTGAGGATGACCGCAATAACATTGTGAGGACAGTGTGTACAGAGCTGTGAGTAATAACTGAACAATAAAAAATAGCAAACAATCCATAATCACTTATCGGTCTTATCCAATACTTGCTTTGAATGACATTTGGTTACAGTATGTGTGATTTTCATTAAAAACAGAGAGAGAATAACACTGTCAAGTAAGTGGTTGATCTGTCGAGACCTCAGTCCAACGTGAAAAAATTCCTTCAAATGTCCAGTTAACCTAAATGTCCTTCTCATCTGTCTTTCCATACAGCAGTAAGGTCCTGCACACATATTCATTCGTTTTGTGGATGGTGATTTGATTTAAAGGGCAAGACCAAAACTACTGTGTATGTATGGTCTGTAAAGTGTCCTGTCTCTCCTGTAGTTTCGACTGATCAACAGTCTGTGAATAAGAGGAAGGCAGGGCCACTTGTGCTCCATGTTGTGTTAAATCCCTGAGGAAAGTCAGTCTGAACATTCACGCCGATACAGAGCCACATCCACATGCTGCATCGAGGCCAGAGGCTTAGGCACAAGAAACAGGAAACCAGTCTGTCCTCCTCTCTGTGAGCCCCACCCACTCCCCCAGGGGCTGATGGGAAATGTAGTTTAGCGTCATTAAATATTTTGCCGTCTGAAGGGGCAGATGGAATCTGTAGTTCTGTTTAGAGAGGGGACTCATCGGATTTGTAGTGTTGTCAGTGAGGAGGTTTATGGGAACTGTAGTTTAGTGTCAGTGAGGGGGTCGATGGGAACCGTAGTACCTAGGGTAGAGGGGACTGTAGCTGCTGATGTGGCTATATGAAGTGTGGGGGGTGTATGAAGAGGGTGGGGTATATGATGAAGGGGAGTAATGAGCAGATGAAGGGGTATAGGAACTGGAGGGGGTATAAGGGGAGGAAGGGGTGTAAGAACTAGAAGGGATATAGGAACTAGGAGGGGTGTAAGAAGAGGGGGTATAAAGGGCTGAGGTACGTGTCAGGTTGGTAAGGGGGCGAGTTCGAGGGGAGCTCCACGTCAACCGGCGAGACCCCAGTATGGGAGAACGGTAGGGGGAGGAGGGGGCCGAGCCAGGCTGAGCACCCCTGCTAGGAGACGGCCGTGAGTCTGAGGAGTAATGCCTGGAGAGCCCAGTAGTGCTACGTGCTAAACTAAAACTATGGGAGTCTAGACTGAAACTGTGGGAGTCGACCTCTAATGTCCGGACACCCAGGGCCCACTGGGAGTGAGCCAGCATGTGGGGGGTGGATGGGGGGGTCAAGGAGGAGGAGGGCTCCTCCAGGGAGTGGGGGCTGCCTGGTACTGTGGGGCCTGAGGGGGCCGTGGAGGAGGGGCTGAGGGGGTGTCTATGATGTAACGTAGGGGAGCCCAGGGCTAGGCCGTCTGTAGTAGCAGAGGTCGGGCTTAAGGGGGCGCCAGCGCCGGTGGTGGGGCTTGAGGGAGGACCGGGACTTACTTTGGGGGTGCTGCTCTTCATGCGGGCCACCTTGCCGCCGCGGGTGCGGTGCGACTGCTCCTGGTCGAAGGCTAGGTCCTCCAGGCGCTGGGTCAGGGCTAGCTTCTGCTGGATGGCCATACGCAGGAGGGAGTTGAGAGTCTTCTTCTCGTCCTCCGCCGCAGCCAGCTGCCTCTGCATCTCATCCAGCTGAGTCACATACTCGTCACACCTGAGAAGTTTCAAGGAGAGGGGTTGGGTGCTTACAAAAAACAAAAGTTTTGGTTACACAGTGTAGGTGGAGATAGGTTCAGAAGAAATAACATGATTAGTAGTAGAGAAGAGAGAGAGAGAGAGAGAGAGACAGAATAATGGAGAGAGCGGGGGAGAAATAGTAAGGGTAGGATGTAGAACTAGTCTATCCCTTTAACAAGCTGTCCCTGGTCTCCCCTGGTCTCTCACCTGGTAGTGAACAATAAGAAGTCAATAAAAGAAAGAGAGATGAAGGGAGAGAGAGAGGAGAGAAATAGTCACCTGGTGGCGAACATGGCTCTGAGCGATGAGAAGGTGGCAGCGTCCTCCTTCAGGGCCTTCAGCTCGTTCCTCAGCTTCATCATGGTGTCTGTCACCATGTGCTTCTCATTCTCATACTTACTCTTCAGGTTGGCCAGGGCATTCTCTGCAGTCTGTAAGAACAAGGGAACAGGGAGATTTCTTTAACCTTTATTTAAACAGAAAGTCCCATTGAGGTCAGAATACATTTTTCCAAAAGGGAGTTAGAAAACAATCGAAAACTCAAAGTGAGGACATTGGTGTGACTGTGACAGCAGCCTCTAGATATCCTGATGGCCACTGTAGCCTGGTAGCCTTAAAAAAAAACAGTTTGTGTGAGAACCATCTTTTGGAGATTGCTTGTCACGAGTCTCAAAGTAGATTCTAGCAAGGCAGTGTTAGACAGCGAATGACCAGCATGATGCTTAATCCATGTTCATAGTAATCCATATCTCGGATGCCATATCCATGTCTGACCTGTTTGTTAGCTTTGAGCACCAGTCTGAGGGTAGCTATCTGTTCTCTCTTGGTGCTGAGCAGGGACTTGAGCTTCAGTATCTCCTCCATACAGGCCTCTTTGTCCTTGTCAAACAGTGGGGCCAGTTCCCTGGCTGCAGCCCTCTGTCTGGACAGCTGGAGTGACCGGTCCACTGCCCTCTGGAGGTGCCTCACCTACAGCATGTTCATCAAGGGAGATTGTTAGCGAACATTAGCTAATGTTGTCATATACACTCAAATCTGTGTCTGTTAGCTTCATGATGAGCATTTGGAAGGTTAAGGGTATCACCTGGCGAACAAACTGTGATAAACTGTTTCAGGTTTGAACTGCCAATGAAAACAAAGATGTAAGTATGGCAAATACACAGTCACCTGCTCTCTGATGATGGCGTTGAGGTTATAGATGTTCATGGGTTCCCTACGCAGGTCTCCAGCTGGCTCTACCGCAGGTGACGATGATGATGAAGATGAGGAAGAGGCACTGATGCTGGGGGAGCCCGTAGGAGGGGTGCGGGGTACAGGACTGTCCCTGTCCCGGCCCCCCTCTCCTGACAACCGCTCTTTGGATGGGGATTCCGAGGGGCTACGAGACTCCGCCGTGGATGACGAGGTTGCCGTGGCAACAGCTGCTGCGAGCCGCCGGGCGAGGCGGGGCGTGAGTAGAACGCGGGTGTCGTCACCCTTGAGTGAGGCACTGATACCCCTCAGTCCTCTGCCGTGTCTGTAGTAGTCTAGCATCACGCGGTTGGGCGTCTCATTGTTACAGAGGCAGACGTGGTGGTAAAGTTGAGCCAGCTCCTCGCTGAAGGTGACCAGTTCGTCCTGCGCTGCGTTGAGCGCCCCCTGGCTCTCACTGGCCATGTTCTTGGCTGTTCTCAGCTCTGTCTCCAGGCCCCCCACCCTCTCCCTACCCTCCCGGCAGCTCCTCTCCAGCCTCCCCACCTGCTGCTCCAGAGATCTGTGCTGGGCCTCTCCCCGCGTCCTCTCCTCCACCCCGCCCTCCACACACTGGTTGTACCTCTCTCTCAGACACTTCAGCTCAGCCTTTAGCTCGACCACCTCGGTTACAGCCACCCTGTATTTACACTGCAGGATCTCCAGACCCGGGGTCTGGTGGCAGAATGCCTGGCCCCTGCTGTGTATTAATCCCCTCTCTTTCTCCTCCTCTTCCTCTTCTCCCTGCTCCATCAGGGCCTCTCGGTTGAGGTGGGCCTCCTGGTCGTGCTGGGCCTCCTGGGCGAGCTGGGCCTCCCGGTGCAGGTGCCTGAGGGCGGTGACTCGCTCGCTGAGGCGGAGGGCCCTCTCGTGCTGCTCGTTCAGGGCACCCTGTGTATGCTGCAGCTGCGTCTGACACTCTTGCAGGCTGATCAACAGCACAGTTTTCTCTCGCTCCACCTATGGACACACACACAGCTATTGTCAGCCTATTGTTAAACTAGTAGCTTTCCTTATCATCTCCAGCCCCATGAACTAAAATAGCTGCATCATTTTCCTGCACACTCAGCACAGTCCACTTCAACCCTCAGGAACCCCCCCTGCTGAAAAAAACTGCATAGACCAGCATAGGCTGATCCAGCATAGGTGTTGGTTTTGCTGATGACCAGCCTTCCCTCTGATTTCATGGTGCCTTCATTGTGCTTTTGTGGTGCCGTCGCTGTGTTTTAGTGGTGACCAGCCTTCGCTGTGTTTTGCTGGTCACCAGCAAAACCAGCATCAAGCACATCATGCTGGCTTGCAAAGTGACGTTTATCCAGCCAGAACAACTAACCTTTTTTCATCCACAACATGCATTCAGAATGACTGCCAGGATCAGAAAGAAGAATAAATGAGACTACCCAAATGATCTAAACTGGAACAACCATTTCAGTAACGGGTGCAATAAGTCCAACTAAACAGATTAGTTTAGAAAAATGTTTGTTATTTATCTTTGTGTAGTATAAGATTAATGAATCAATCAATTGTTCAAAAACACAACAACCAAATATGATATTGAAACAAACAATTCTAAAAATCAACTACCAATAGAGCATGCTGGGAAATATGATAATGATGGGCGTGGTCAGACCAGCTTGACCATGCTGGACCAGCATAGACCAGCATGGTCACCAGCATACCAATATCACCAGTGTAAACTGGTATGTGTCCAAAACACAGTGAAGGCTGGTCACCAGCGTCCAAAACAAAGTGAAGGCTGGTCACCAGTGACCAAAACACATCAAAGGCTAGTCACCAGTGACCAAAATACAGCTAGACTATGCTAGTAAACCAGAATACCCAGCTAGACCATGCTGGTCTATGCAGTTTTTTTCAGCAGGGCCTAAACTCTGCACACTACAGAGGGAACAGTAAACCATGCACACTCCTGAGGGCAAATCAATAGTCTAGTGTGTCAGTGAGGATATAAATACGCCCTTCATCCAGTCCAGCCAATCGGAGAGAGGCTGAGGGAATGTGTTGGGAGATGCCATTTCACCTACAGGGATTGCAGTATATGGTTGGACACACATCAACCCCACACACACTTCATCCGGCTGCATCTTCATCTCACTGGCCCACTGGGCTGGTGGAAACTACAGAAGAGGAGACACCCACTGTGAAACAAAATGGCGGACATTTTGATTAGAGTCCATGTAACAGCCAGTGGTCTAGTAACGGCTGTTCCCACAGCTTCTCACTGGTGCTACAACACTTTATTTGACTGCTGGTATAAACTTGATTATTTATAGTCTTGAAAGAGGCAGAGAAAGTGAGAGGGAGGGGCAGGCTGAGAGAGAGAGAGAACAGGAAGAGAGAGAGAGCTGCATGCAGTGAGGTTATGTCAGCAGTCTCTCTCACTCTGAATAATTCAACACTTATTCCCACATCTACAATATGGGGCTGCTGAGGGGATATAAACATGTGTGTTCATATGTACAGAATCGGTGTGTACATGTGTGCACTTTGCAATATTGTTTATGTTTACATACATGAGTTATAATGAGTATGTTCATGTTTGCCACAGTATTCTGATATACTCCTGTATGTCATTGTTTCATGTGTATAACACTGAGAAATCTGAGCACCAAACTCTAGAGGCCACCGAAACCACTCTACTTATTCAAACTGAGTGAACTGTACTTCTCCACCCACCTGTAGCAGCTGCTGCCTGAGCTTCTGTATCTCTGTCAGGTTCATCTCACTGAACAGATCCGACACCATCCCCTCTCCCCGACACTCTCCATTGGCCCTGGGCAGCGACCCCGTCCCCGTCCCAGTTCCTGACCCTCCATGTAGATGCCCGTTACATCTGCTCGGCTCCTCTGAGCTGGGCGACAGGGCGGCGACAGGCGTAGCCGTGCCACTAGGTGGCGCTGAGGTGAAAGTGAGGTGGGCGCTGCCGGTGTATTGGACGTCACACAGGCTGAGGTGGTGGACCAGCTCTTTGCGGAGGTGCTTCTTCTGCTCCCGCTCGCTCTTCAGGGAGTCCAGGGCCTCCTCTAGCTGGGCCTCGGAGATGTCTTTGAGACGTAAGGCGTCTTCTAACTGACTGTTCAGCAGCTCGGTCTCCTCCTCCAGAACCTTGATCTCATGCTTTAACCCCTCGTACTCCACCTAGGGGAGGGAAGGAGGGAGGAGGGGAGTAAGAGGTAGAGGGAGAGGCATAATGTGGTGTTAGGGATGGGTACACTGTGTGTGTGTGTGTTTGTGTGTGCACGCGTGTGTGCATGCATGTGTGTGTGTGTGTGTGTGTGTGCAACCGCATGTGTGTGTAAGTTTGAGTGTGTCTGTGTGTGCATGTTTGAGTGTGTGTGTGTGTTTGTGTGTGTGCATGTGTATGGGTACATTTGTGTGTGTGTGTAACCACATGTATGTGTATGTTTGTGTGTGTGTGTGTGTGTGTGCGTGTGTATGGGTACATTTGTGTGTGTGTATGTACTGTGTGTGTGTTCTCTCACCTGGTTCTGTTTGAGTGTGGACACTAGTTTCTGCAGGATGATGTTCTCCTCCTCCAGCTCAGTATAGTCCTGTAGGAGTCGGGCCTCTCTGAACTTATACTCCCTGATCTCCTCTCTCATCCGGCTCCGCTGCAGCTCCAACATCTCATTACTCTACAGGACAGACACAAACACCAGGGGTTAGTTATCACACAACACTGAGTACTATCAAATACACAAGACCTGAGGTTATTATCACAAAACAACACTGGACTGTTTACTATCAAACACAACAAGGATTTACTGTAAAGCACTTTGTGACAAATGTTGACGTGAAAAGGACTTCCTAAATACATGTTATTGATTGGCATTGATAGGGATATATAAGCCACACACACTAAACTGTGTTTAAGATCAAATAATGGGCCCACCACCACTGCCAATAACAGTGTATATATGTATATAGTAAGTACCCACTGCTTTGAGTCTCCTCTAAACCCCTCCCCCATGACCTCTAACCCCGGGTCCCTCACCTCTCCGAGCTCCTGCAGCAGGGTACTGAGGTGTTCGTTGTCGGCCTGTGTGTTAACTGTGACGGCCCGGCTCTGTTTGAGCTCTGACTGGATCCCCAGGAGGCGACCCATGTAGTAGGCCTCCTTAGTGGCTGACTCCTGCAGGAGGGTCTCCTCGTTGGTCTCCCCGTCCGCAGCCACCTTACGCTGGGTGGAGAAGGTCTGGCCAAATGCCTGGGGAGGGGCAGAGGAGGGAGGGGGTGAGAGAGAGAGAGAAGTTATGACATTTCAGTAGCATAGCATCACATCATAGGAGCTTTAATTGTTCTTTTTCTTTTTCTTTTATTTAAATGTTATTTTCTGACTCCTATAACATACAGAGAGAGGCAAAGAGCAACCACCACCTGAAACTGTTCCACCATCTAGTCTGGTCTGGTGTACATTACAGACAGCATGACAAAACCCCACAGGGCCAGACTGAAACCAGTTGAGACATACTTTACACAGCCAAGCTATGACTGGTGGTAATGTGAATTCCATGGCCTAATCATAGAAGGATTGTAGGCCCTGATCCTTGGAGTGTGACTGGAATAAGGGACGGAGCACACCTCGCATACACACGCACACACACACACACACACACACACACACACACACACACACACACACACACACACACACACACACACACACACACACACAGTAGGGATGCATGATATGGGCAAAAACATCTACTTGCATTTTTGGGGGGGATTCATTGTGCAGCCCTAACACACACACACACACACACACACACACACACACACACACACACACACACACACACACACACACACACACAGGAAATCTACTTAAGGTGCCGAGCGACAGTGAACTCAAGGGAAGGAGGGATAAAACAAAGACTGCTGGGAAAATAGAAAAATGGAAAGATGGAGAGAGGCAAAGAATCCTGCTCTCCTCTGAGCTTTTAGCAACAGAACACAGATTAATGACAAAGCACATTTTACTCACTTTTCGGATTGGAAGCACTTTAAATGATGTGGTGTGAAACCTAAACGTAACCTAAATATAATGATCATGTAAATACATAGGTTTAAGTGCACTTAACGTAAAGTAGGACAAGAGGCAAGACAAACGTAATATTCCCTACAGGGCCACTGAATAAGTACAGTCTACCGAAACAGCCATGCAAGGACTCCCTATTAGTTCAGACTCACATCTCCATACTGTAATAGAGAGAGTAATGCTTTTTCACAGAGATGTATTTGTGTACACTAACAGATTCAGCATAATTAAACATAAGAACTATTGGAGATACTGAGGAATGTTTGGATGTTGTATAGTTTATGACTGCTATATATTCTGTTTTGAAGCTGTTTGCTACTGAAAAGGAGTGAGACCTTTTCTACAGCATTTGAAGGTTTAAAGGTCATCTGTGGTTTGATGATGAAACACTGCCCTTCATCTGCCAAAACACACACACGCATGCGTGCACGCTCACACACGCTCGCACACACGCACGCACACACGTACAATCATACACTGTGTCAGATGTCACTATATGCTAGCGTTTTTTTTAATGAAAGGTGACCTTTGATAACGAGAGCACATGTAATTTCAGCTTATAAAAATATGGATTTCCAAAGACATGTACAGTAGACAGTAAAGAGAAATACAGTGCCTATGTTACCCATGGCAAGCAACTGGTCTACCAATCTATGGTCAAAGAGGTGGGTCATACAAACCTATATACATGCTTGAGGAATAACTTACACTATGACCACATACATCAAGGTAAAAGCCACATTAAATCATACACCTCTAAGGGTTGAGTAAATGTCATCCTAAATGAAACAATGTCCCCCTCCAATGTCATTACAATAGCATCAACTCTTATCGCAGCCACTCACTTTAAGTGGAGAAGAGAAGCTGAGGAAGCATCCCAAATGGCATCCTATTCCCTATATAGTTCACTACTTTTGACCAGAGCCCTATGGGCTCTATATAGGAAATAGGGTGCCATTTGGGATGCATGCCCTAACACTGGTCATCCAATTTCCTCTGACGGTAGAGTAGAACATTCTCCCTGCTTGACTAGAGACAGATGAGGCGTTACAAAGCAGAGCAGAACAGGCCACGGTGCCACCAAGCCTTTTTATCTGCTGCAGATCCCAATATGTAGCCTCTCGAGGCACTCTCTGTCTGGCAAGAACAGACATCATCCTAGTGTGGCTGTGTCTCAAATGACACCCTATGTATTCCCCGTGTACTGCACTTTTGACCAACATGAAACATTGACTACATTTTGTGGTAGCCTATATGAGCAGTGTTTCGAACAGACATTCCATGGGATAGAGATCATGTTGAACTGCATCAGTGGGCTAACGCTTCAGTATGACTGTTAGTATTTCAGCGCCACGGACATCGACACTAACGGTACAAATGCTTACAAACTGGTCACCTGGTTTGCACGTTTCCGTTTGTTATACCCTGAGTCAATGACAGCAATTCCTGCTTTTTGATGTCAAGAAGTGGTGAGAGGAGAGGAGAGGAGAGGAGGTGTCTCAGTATATTATCCCTCAGAGGAGAGGACACTTTCTCTGCTCCTTCTAAATATAAATAAATGACATCATTTACAGGAAGAAGGTGAGTCAGCAGATGTACTGCTAGGATGCTCTAGTGAGGGAGAAGCACAGAGAGGCTTTAGGGCTTTAGTCTAGAGAGGTATTAAGAGCACATGGAGGGTTTAGGGCTCTAGTCTAGAGAGGTATTAAGAGCACATGGAGGGTTTAGGGCTCTAGTCTAGAGAGGTATTAAGAGCACATGGAGGGTTTAGGGCTCTAGTCTAGAGAGGTATTAAGAGCACATGGAGGGTTTAGGGCTCTAGTCTAGAGAGGTATTAAGAGCACATGGAGGGTTTAGGGCTCTAGTCTAGAGAGGTATTAAGAGCACATGGAGGGTTTAGGGGTCTTTCCAACAGACACAGACACACTCAGGGATGCCTGGTCAAGTAGTCAAACACTGTCTATTGTCTTCATCCAAAGATAGCTTGTAGTGGGGTGGATTTGGGTTAAATTCGCCCCTCTACAAGGTGGGCCCGGTTGAAAACACGGGAGTTCAAACCCGCAGGTTGGTATTGGTTTCCACAGAGAGGCAGACTGTCTGAGACGTAATCTGATGTCATCCCCTGTGCTTTCTCTCTTCTCTGTCCTCTCTCACACTCTTTCTCTCTGTTTTATGTTTGTCCTCGTCTCAGTGAGAAAGAGAAAGAGAGAGAAAGTGCAGGGGATGACATCAGATGACATCACATACCATGTAAGTGTTATTAGCCTCTCGATTTATTGATGATTAACCAGAGACGTTTCCTAGAATCTCCAATATGGCAGAAAGTAAACAACGCCACAGACAATAACAGACTGTGGCGTCTGAGGTGTGTGTGTGACGTGTGTGTGTGTGTGTCGTTATAACATTGCTACAGTTTCAGTTACACTCACTCATAGTCCAGGTGTTACATAGAAATCTGTGCCCCCAGAAATCTGTGCCACTCACTCATACAGTCATACAGTAGTCTTCAGGCATCACTAAGAAATATGTTACAATGTTTTGTGTCCTACTTTCAGAGAGACATCCTGCTGACATAGTGCCTTAGTCCCATCTCCGTCTCCCACTCAACATAGAGAGCAAGATAAAACAAAAAAATGACCTTTATTGGCCCAATAGTTACATCATTAAAAGCACACGTATTAATTTTTTACCCCTTTTTCTCCCCAATTGGTAGTTACAGTCTTGTCCCATCTCTGCAACTCCCGTACGGACTTGGGAGAGGTGAAGGTCTATATGTACTATATTACGTATCGGATCAATATTTTTTTTTTTACTTTGCCATGTAGTTTACCAATAAAATGGTCTGATGGTGATGTGGATATACTCGGAATACATATCCCAAAGGAAATAAATGATCTCACTTCAATAAATTATAATAGAAAGTTAGCAAAAATAGATAAGATCTTGCTACCATGGAAAGGTGGGTGCCTGTCAATTTGTGGAAAAATCACCCTGATTAACTCCTTAGTATTATCCCAGTTTACCTATTTGCTTATGGTCTTGCCTACGCCTAGCGAACAGTTTTTTAAATTCTATGAGAAAAAAATATTCCATTTTATTTGGAACGGCAAGCTAGACAAAATTAAACAGGCCTATTTATATAATGAATATGAATTCGGAGGACAGAAATTATTAAATATTAAAGCATTAGACCTATCACTAAAAACTTCAGTCATACAAAAGTTATACTTAAATCCAAACTGGTTCTCTAGCAAATTAGTAAGATTGTCTCACCCAATGTTCAAGAATGGCCTTTTTCCCTTTATTCAGATTACAACCTCTCACTTTCAGTTATTTGAAAAGGAAAACATCACCCAGATATCACTATTTCTAAAACAAGCCATAGAAAGTTGGTTGCAATTTCAAATCAATCCTCCAGAAACGACAGAACAAATAATGCAACAAATATTGTGGTTAAACTCAAATATACTAATTGACCCAAAAACTTTTTTTTTTTTTACAAAATGTTTAAAAAAGGTATAATCTTTGTAAATGATATCATCGGTAGGACTGGTGTCACACATGCAGCTAACAAACATATGGAAATGTCTGCTCTACCCAAAATTACAACCAAATAATTGCAGCCTTACCGCAAAAATGGAAGAGGAAAGTGGAAGGAGGAGAAAGTAAGGAACTTGTCTGTCGGCCTTGCATTAAAGAACATAATTGGTTAAGGAAAACTGTGATAAATAAAAAAGTATATCAGTTTAATTTAAGGACCAAAGGATTGACAGCCGTCCCATATAGACTGATAGTAGTTGGGAAGAGATTTTTGACGTACCGATCCCATGGCATAGTGTTTATGAACTGATACGCAAAACGACACCGGATTTAAAACTTAGAATCTTTCAATTTAAATTATTATATACAATTCTTGCTACCAATAGAATGTTATTTATATGGGGGATACAATCTTCCCAATCTATCTGCAATATTAAGCTGATCTACCCCAAAAAACTAAAACAACAAAAAAGACACGGCGGTTGGAACCAAAAATCTCCAATTTGGACTCAAGACCAAAGGACACATTTCCACCTGTCTAAAGTGCATTGCTCGTGTTTCTTGGCCCAAGCAGGTCTCTTCTTCTTATTGGTGTCCTTTAGTGGTGGTTTCTTTGCAGCAATTCGACCATGAAGGCCTGATTCACACAGTCCCCTCTGAACAGTTGATGTTGAGATGTGTCTGTTACTTGAACTCTGAAGCATTTATTTGGGCGGCAATTTCTGAGGCTGGTAACTCTAATGATCTTATCCTCTGCAGCAGAGTTAACTCCAGGTCTTCCATTCCTGTCGCAGTCCTCATGAGAGCCAGTTTCATCATAGCAGCTTGATGGTTTTTGCGACTGCACTTGAAGAAACTTTCAAAGTTCTTGAAATGTTCCTTATTGACTGACATTCATGTCTTAAAGTAATTATGGACTGTCATTTCTCTTTGCTTATTTGAGCTGTTCTTGCCATAATATGGACTTGGTCTTTTACCAAATAGGGCTATCTTCTGTATACCCCCACTCCTACCTTGTCACAACACAACTGATTGTCTCAAACGCATTAAGAAGGAAAGAAATTCCACAAATTAACTTTTAAGAAGGCACACCTGTTAATTGAAATGCATTCCAGGTGACTACCTCATGAAGCTGGTTGAGAGAATGCCAAGAGTGTGCAAATCTGTCATCAAGGCAAAGGGTGAATATTTGAAGAATCTCAAATATAAAATATATTTTGAATTGTCTAACACTTTTTTGGTTACTACATGATTCCATTTGTGTTATTTCATTGTTTTGATGTATTCACTATTATTCTACAATGTAGAAAAAAGTAAAATAAAGAAAAACCCTGGAAACTCTTGACACTTGACTTTTGACTGGTACTGTATATTTTCATACTTTTTAGAATAAGTCCCCTGTGGGAATCAAACCCACAACCCTGGCGTTGCTAGCACCATGCTCTACCAACTGACTAAGAGACCAAACCCTGCGGAGGGTGCCACCAGACGGTGGCAGAGAGAAAAAGAGTCTGTCTGCTCCTCTGACAGAGCCCCTCTCAGTCTCTCAGTCTTTATAGTCTCATAGGACAGCATGGTCTGACAGAGAGGATGGCAGGGAAAGTAGCTTTTTTGATTACAATAAATCACAGACTATTTTACATTCTCCCAACCTCTCTCTTTCTATATCTCTCACTGCCAGCCTGACAGAGAAGAATGGTAGAAATATTAGCATTTTGAAATTGTTTCTTGCACTTTGCCTGTTTTACCGTCTCTTTCTATCACTTGTCTTTTTCCCCTCTGTATATGTACACTGCATTCAGACCCCTTGACTTTTTCTAAATTTTGTTACATTACAGCCTTACTCTAAAATGGATTTAAAAAAAGAAAAAACTCAATCTACACACAATACCCCATAATGACAAAGCAAAAACAGGTTTTTATTAATTTAAGAAAATATTTTAAAATGAAAGAACTAAAATATCACATTTACATAAGTATCAGACCCTTTACTCAGTACTTTGTTGAAGCACCTTTGGCAGCGATTACAGCCTCGAGTCTTCTTGGGTATGACGCTACAAGCTTGGCACACCTGTATTTGGGAGGTTTCTCCCATTCTTCTCTGCAGATCCTCTCAAGCTCTGTCAGGTTGGATGGGGAGCATTGCTGCACAGCTATTTTCAGGTCTCTCCAGAGATGTTCCATCGGGTTCAAGTCCGTGCTCTGGCTGGGACACTCAAGGACATTCAGAGATTTGTCCCGAAGCAACTCCGGTGTTGTCTTGGCTGTGTGCTTAGGTTTGTTGTCCTGTTGGAAGGTGAACCTTCACCCCAGTCTGTGGTCCTGAGCGCTCTGGAGCAGGTTTTCATCAAGGATCTCTCTGTACTTTGCTCCGTTCATTTTTCCCTCGATCCTGACTAGTCTCCCAGTCCCTGTCGCTGAAAAACATCCCCAGAGCATAATGCTGCAACCACCATGCTTCACTGTAGAGATGGTGCCAGGTTTCCTCAAGACATGATGCTTGGCATTCAGGCCAAAGAGTTCAATCTGGGTTTCATCAGACCAGAGAATCTTGTTTCTCATGGTCTGTGAGTCTTTAGGTGCCTTTTGGCAAACTCCAAGCGGGCTGTCATGTGCCTTTTACCGAGGAGTGGCTTTCGTCTGGCCACTCTAACATTTTACATTTACATTTTAGTAATTTAGCAGATGCTCTTATCCAGAGCAACTTACAGGAGCAATTAGGGTTAAGTGCCTTGCTCAAGGGCACATTGACAGATTTTTCACCTAGTCGGCTCGGGGATTAGAACCAGCGACCTTTCGATTACTGGCACAACACTCTTAACCACTAAGCTACCTGCCGCCCCTCTAACATAAAGGCCTGATTGGTGGAGTGCTGCAGAGATGATTATCCTTCTGGAAGGTTCTCCCATCTCCACAGAGGAACTCTGGAGCTCTGTCAGAGTGACCATCGGGTTCTTGGTCACCTCCCTGACCAAGGCTCTTCTCCCTCGATTGCTCAGTTTGGCCGGGCGGCCAGCTCTAGGAAGAGTCTAGGTGGATCCAAACTGCTTCCATTTAAGAATGATGGAGGCCACTGTGTTCTTGGGGACCTTCAATGCTGCAGAAATGTTTTGGCACCCTTCTCCAGATCTGTGCCTCGACACAATCCTGTCTCTCCTCTCTCCCCCTCTTCCCTCTCCGGTTCTCTTTCTTTCTCCTTATAAGCAACATACTGTACCCTTTCACCGTACCCTCTCCCTCAGACGGGCTCAGCTGGCACACTCATTCACAGGGGTGATGTCATCATTAGCAGCTCTTTGAGCTCACACAGGGCCATGCTCTGGCACAGTGACACCCTGTTAAACTCTCCATTTCACGCCATCTTGGATCTGTCAGCAGCCATCTGATCCGTGCTAGACTAATACAGACCAGCAGAATGTAACAGCACCTGTGAAAAAAAACACTGGTCTACAGCCCTGGACACACACATTCCTGTTAGATACACAGCCCCCTCTTCTACCCCCTAGTACGTACAGTGCAGGACTTCATTCCAGCCCAGCTCTAACACACACCTGATTCAACTACTGTAACTAAGGTCTTGATAATTATGGAATGCTTGAATCAGGGTGCTGGGCTGGAACAAATACCTGCACCTCCTATAGCTCTCCCAGGACAAGGGTTGGTGATCACAACTGTCATATCCTAGTGACCCCACACTAAACTCACAGCATGGGGCCCAGTTCGATCGATATGAAGGACATGTTAGTTAATTTACTTTTTTCTGCCTGGTCGGTTGATGACACAGTGACAGTGCAGGACCTCTGGACTGGAGTATTAAGACTATAGCTGAACCCCCCTCTGGGCAACAGGAGGTGGGCTGGAGGGAGGGGAGTGGAGTGGTGTGGGGATTCAACGACAATTCATTCTGTAGACGTAGCACTGTAACTGCCAAGATAAAGGAAACACTTGAGTAATTGAGGGATACAAAGTATATTGAAAGCAGATGCTTCAACACAGGTGTGGTTCCTGAGTTAATTAAGCAATTAACATCCCATCTTGCTTATGGTCGTGTATAAAAATGCCCAGTTGCCCATTACTTTGGCAACTATGGCTAGAAAAAGAGATCTCATTGACTTTGAAAGAGGGGTCTCAAAGGAGCATAGGGGGTGTAAAGGGTGTGTGTGTCTCAGTCACCAGATCTCAACCTAATTGAACACTTATGGGAGATTCTGGAGAGGCGACTGAGACAGCGTTTTCCACCACCATCAACAAAACACAAAATTATGGAATTTCTGGTGAAGAAAGGTGTCGCATCTCTCCAATAGAGTTCCAGACACTTGTAGAATCTATGCCAAGGTGCATTGAAGCTGTTCTGGCTCGTGGTGGCCCAATGCCCTATTAAGAAACTTTATGTTGGCGTTTCCATTATTTTGGCAGTTACCTGTATATATGTGTGCACGCGTCTCGCATACATGCACACACAGTGGCCTTCGTGTTATGTACTGTATCCACCTCCTGTTATGTACTGTATCCATCTCCTGTTATGTACTGTATCCATCTCCGTCTCTGTAGGGGGGTCTCTAATGAGAAACAGCTGGAGCCCCCCCCTCCCCCACCACGACAGGGCTGTATTCCAACTGACAGTAGGCTAACAACTTTACATACAGTGAGGGAAAAAAGTATTTGATCCCCTGCTGATTTTGTACGTTTGCCCACTGACAAAGAAATGATCAGTCTATAATTTTAATGGTAGGTTTATTTGAACAGTGAGAGACAGAATAACAACAAAAAATCCAGAAAAACGCATGTAAAAAATGTTATAGATTGATTTGCATTTTAATGAGAGAAATAAGTATTTGACCCCCTCTCAATCAGAAAGATTTCTGGCTCCCAGGTGTCTTTTATACAGGTAACGAGTTGAGATTAGGAGCACACTCTTAAAAGGGATTGCTCCTAATCTCAGCTTGTTACCTGTATAAAAGACACCTGTCCACAGAAGCAATCAATCAATCAGATTCCAAACTCTCCACCATGGCCAAGACCAAAGAGCTCTCCAAGGATGTCAAGGACAAGATTGTAGACCTACACAAGGCTGGAATGGGCTACAAGACCATCGCCAAGCAGCTTGGTGAGAAGGTGACAACAGTTGGTGCGATTATTCGCAAATGGAAGAAACACAAAAGAACTGTCAATCTCCCTCGGCCTGGTGCTCCATGCAAGATCTCACCTCGTGGAATGAACATCTGAATGATTCAGAGGAGAACTGGGTGAAAGTGTTGTGGTCAGATGAGACCAAAATGGAGCTCTTTGGCATCAACTTAACTCGGCGTGTTTGGAGGAGGAGGAATGCTGCCTATGACCCCAAGAACACCATCCCCACCGTCAAACATGGAGGTGGAAACATTATGCTTTGGGGGTGTTTTTCTACTAAGGGGACAGGACAACTTCACCGCATCAAAGGGACGATGGACAGGGCCATGTACCGTCAAATCTTGGGTGAGAACCTCCTTCCCTCAGCCAGGTTATTGAAAATGGGTCGTGGATGGGTATTCCAGCATGACAATGACCCAAAACACACGGCCAAGGCAACAAAGGAGTGGCTCAAGAAGAAGCACATTAAGGTCCTGGAGTGGCCTAGCCAGTCTCCAGACCTTAATCCCATAGAAAATCTGTGGAGGGAGCTGAAGGTTTGAGTTGCCAAACGTCAGCCTCGAAACCTTAATAACTTGGAGAAGATCTGCAAAGAGAAGTGGAACAAAATCCCTCCTGAGATGTGTGCAAACCTGGTGGCCAACTACAAGAAACGTCTGACCTCTGTGATTGCCAACAAGGGTTTTGCCACCAAGTACTAAGTCATGTTTTGCAGAGGGGTCAAATACTTATTTCCCTCATTAAAATGCAAATCAATTTATAACATTTTTGACATGCGTCTTTCTGGATTATTTTGTTGTTATTCTGTCTCTCACTGTTCAAATAAACCTATCATTAAAATTATAGACTGATCATGTCTGTCAGTGGGCAAATGTACAAAATCAGCAGGGGATCAAATACTTTTTTCCCCTCACTGTAGCAGTGTCTTCATGCTCCATCAGTGTGTACAGTGTCCTCCCTATCATCAAACCCCCAGAAATCAACAGGTAATCACGCAACACAGGCCATTAATAAACGACCTATCTATCATATGAGGTGTTTTTGCAGGTTAACTCGCATCAAACACTGTGCATGAGCCTCAGAACCAATCAGAATATCAGCATAATACACCTTATCCTTACTGCATGCCCTGTTTGTATGCCCCTCTCACTGTGTCCTGATTAGCTGAGTTAGAGAGTTAGCTAGCTAAGAGTTAGCAGCACATGGCTCAGCAGCCTTAAACAGACACTAATCAATCCAGGGCCCTGAAAGGCTGCAGACGTGGGAGACTCTGTGCTCTTTGAAGAAGGAACCCCACCACAGTACAACACAGGCCTTTTGAAGTATACCCTCTCTGGAAGATAACCTTGGGTTGGGTGGACAGGACCAGGAATAGAACAGGAGATAGGCTGGGAGGCTGGGAGGGGAGCAGGGATGGGTGGCTAGCTTTTATTCTAGCCCAGCTCGAACACAACTGGTTTAACTGATAGTGAGATGGAGATCCCTCTGTATCTCTGTTTTGCTTCCTCCCTAGTCTCCTCCTCGGTGCATCATGCCCGTGTCTTTATGTCGCGTGCGTATGTGTGATATGATGGTATCCTATCATGTATGGATGGTATTCTGAGATGTGTCTGGAGGGATGGAGGGAGGGCGGAACAGAGGGAGGGGTGGAGGGCAGGAGGGATGAGAAGGATAATCACATTTTAATTTATTTGTTTTCCTTTCCTCCTATCCTTCCATCTTTCACACTAACATGAATCTTTCAGTCAGGTCACATTGTCTCCCCCTTCCCTCCAACCACTACATCAACAACCATACTAGGAACACTTATGAGATACTGTACTCCACCACCCTCTCAGGAGTCTAAGGGTTAATTATGGGAGAACCACAGCCTCATGTTTTTGAATTATTCAGCCTATCCCTGTGCTCTATGTGAGGATTACAGACGGACATCAGGCATCCAGAGGTTTTACCAGCCGTCTCTTAAGTGCCTGTGAACATGTGACCTAGAGGAATATTCCATAATTTAATAAGAGGGGCAGAGACATCTGTGTCCCAAATGGCACCCTAAAGGGCTCTGGTCAAAAGTAGTGCACTATGTAGGGAATAGGGTGCCATTTGGATGCAGACCAGCTACAGTAGCTGTTGAAGAAAACAGTTAGCCTACTGTTAAGGGATTTCATCCACTCTGGGGTTTGAAAGGTCTGTGAGAGTTTAGCCATTCAGTCAAAGTAGGCCTCACTTATTTTTTTGCCCACAGTGAATCCACAATAAACTGAAAATATTCACTGACACACTACAGTAAGTGTGCAGAAGAAGTTCTCTTTGCATTTCAGTATTTTAGATCATTTTGCACAATAGCAGCTTGACCAGATGAGGGATAGATTCCCAGCTAACTACACTATACCCCACAGTGGTAAAGACATCATGCATTTGGGCACCCAAGTGTGGTTAATGTTCTTTCCTAATAGACCTAAGCCATTCTCCTCCTGAGAGTCAATGATAGACCGTCAGTAGCTATACCATAACTCACACTAATGCCTTAATATGGACATGCAGACATGGATCCATTTGCTTCCTGTCAAGGTAAGGTCCAGGTAGCAGTGGCCCTCGGACACCGATCTAGGATCAGCTTACCTTCCCACACATTCTAAAATTAACAATGGGGCCTTAAAACACAAAACTGACCTGGGATCAGCATCTAGGGGCAACTTGATTATATACTGTATACTCTGTCAAGCTAGAGAAGGACGCATCCCATTGGTTGTTTGTGTATGACATCAATGGAGTTGAGGGTTGGGTCGGGCGCTTCTGCTTTTAGGCTGACAGCAGTGCTAATGCACGCTCTGGATTTTTCATCATTTTTACAATCAACCGCAAAACCCTTCTCCCTACTTCCCCTTTTACAGCCATTGCTTCCAACGCATGACCATAAAACCATTCCCCATTTTAAACCCCCTTCACAAGGGTCCGTAGTTGGCTAGCTAGCAAGCAAGACATAAGAACATTGCCAGCCAGTATGATAGATACAGAACAAAAAGACTGAACGACTGGGTCGCATCTCTGGCAACCGAACCGATAGAATGAACGACCAGCCGGCTTGGGTAGCAACCCTAGATTTGTGTCGGGACTATATCTTGTGGAAGGATTAAATAGTATGAATAAATTCATAAAATTAACATTTTTAATGAAAATATGTCAATCATTATTTGAATATGTTGCTAACCCATTGTATAAAAGTGATAATGCCCTCGAAGCCGGTGTTTGGAGGATATATTGGCACGGTTTGCCACCTGTGCCAATATATCCTTCAAACACTGGCTTCTCAGGCATTATCACTTAAATGTATAGCAGAGAGGAATATGTGGCAGATGTAGATACAGGTGTGTGAATGTAGCATGATGTAATGTGTGTGTAATGTATAGCTATAGAGTGAGGGAGGCTTTACAGGCTTAGATAGAGGAATGTATAGCAGAGAGGTGTAGATTGACCTGTCAATTGTATATAGCCTGTTATTACTCCACCCAGCTCCTCCCAGACACTGGTGCACTTCACACAGGAAATGGAATACGCTGACTGAAAGCACTCTTAAGAGTTACTGATATTCCCTAAACACTTCTCTCTCTCCCTCCCTCCCTCGCCTTATACTCTCTCCGTATTTCTCTCTCTCTCTCCATTTGAGATTGTGTTTGCTAAATGAAGGAGCTCTGTAAACATACAGCACAATACATATACTGTCCTGTGAGCGCTGTACTCCAGCACCTTGGATTTGAAATGATACAAGTGAAGATTGTCAGGTATTGTGACAAATTCCCTTAAATGTGTATTAAAGTAGTTAAAATGTAAGTATTTGTTACCATATTCCTAGCACACAATGACTACATCAAGCTTCTGACTCTACAAATGTGTTGGATGCATTTGCTGTTTGTTTTGGTTGTGTTTCAGATTATTTTGTGTCCAATAGAAATGAATGGTAAATAATGTAGTGTCATTTTGGAGTCACTTTTATTTTTGAATATGTTTCTAAACACTTCTACATTCATGTGGATGTTACCATGATTATAGATAGTCCTGAATGAATCGTGAATAATGATGAGTGAGAAAGTTACATAGGCATACCCCCCCAAAATTGGTAACCTCCCTTGTTATTTAAATGGTGAGAGGTTAGCATGTCTTGGGGGTATGATATGTGTGCGTCTGTAACTTACTCACTCATCATTATTCACGATTAATTCAGGACTATCTGTAATCATGGTAGCATCCACATGAATGTAGAAGTGTTTAGAAACATACTACATTCTTATTTATAATAAAAGCGACTCCAAAATTACACAATACATAATTTACCATTCATTTCTTTGAACACAAAATACCCTCAAATTAAAGCTGACAGTCTGCACTTTAACATCATAGTAATTGTATCATTTCAAAGTGCTGGAGTACAGATCCAAAAAATAAAAATAATAATCCCTGTCCCAATACTTTAGGAGCTCACTGTACTACATACAGTGAAGAGAACAAGTATTTGATACACTGCCGATTTTGCAGGTTTTCCTACTTACAAAGCATGTAGAGGTCTGTAATTTTTTTCATAGGTACTCTTCAACTGTGAGAGACGGAATCTAAAACAAAAATCCAGAAAATCACATTGTATGATTTTTAAGTAATTCATTTGCATTTTATTGCATGACATAAGTATTTGATCACCTACCAACCAGTAAGAATTCCAGCTCTCACAGACCTGTTAGTTTTTCTTTAAGAAGCCCTCCTGTTCTCCACTCATTACCTGTATTAACTGCACCTGTTTGAACTTGTTACCTGTATAAAAGACACCTGTCCACACACTCAATCAAACAGACTCCATCCTCTCCACAATGGCCAAGACCAGAGAGCTGTGTAAGGACATCAGGGATAGAATTGTAGACCTGCACAAGGCTGGGATGGGCTACAGGACAATAGGCAAGCAGCTTGGTGAGAAGGCAACAACTGTTGGCACAATTATTAGAAAATTGAAGAAGTTCAAGATGACGGTCAATCACCCTCGGTCTGGGGCTCCATGCAAGATCTCACCTCGTGGGGCATCAATGATCATGAGGAAGGTGAGGGATCAGCCCAGAACTACACGGCAGGACCTGGTCAATGACCTGAAGAGAGCTGGGACCACAGTCTCAAAGAAAACCATTAGTAACACACTATGCCGTCATGGATTAAAATCCTGCAGCGCACGTAAGGTCCCCCTGCTCAAGCCAGCACATGTCCAGGCCCGTCTGAAGTTTGCCAATGACCATATGGATGATCCAGAGGAGGAATGGGAGAAGGTCATGTGGTCCGATGAGACAAAAATATAGCTTTTTGGTCTAAACTCCACTCGCCGTGTTTGGAGGAAGAAGAAGGATGAGTACAACCCCAAGAACACCATCCCAACCGTGAAGCATGGAGGTGGAAACATCATTCTTTGGGGATGTTTTTCTGCAAAGGGGACAGGACGACTGCACCGTATTGAGGGGAGGATGGATGGGGCCATGTATCGCGAGATCTTGGCCAACAACATCCTTCCCTCAGTAAGAGCATTGAAGATGGGTTGTGGCTTGGTCTTCCAGCATGACAACGACCCGAAACACACAGCCAGGGCAACTAAGGAGTTGCTCCGTAAGAAGCATCTCAAGGACCTGGAGTGGCCTAGCCAGTCTCCAGACCTGAACCCAATAGAAAATCTTTGGAGGGAGCTGAAAGTCCGTATTGCCCAGCGACAGCCCCAAAACCTGAAGGATCTGGAGAAGGTCTGTATGGAGGAGTGGGCCAAAATCCCTGCTGCAGTGTGTGCAAACCTGGTCAAGACCTACAGGAAACGTATGATCTCTGTAATTGCAAACAAAGGTTTCTGTACCAAATATTAAGTTCTGCTTTTCTGATGTATCAAATACTTATGTCATGCAATAAAATGCAAATTAATTACTTAAAAATCATACAATGTGATTTTCTGGATTCCGTCTCTCACAGTTGAAGTGTACCTATGATAAAAATTACAGACCTCTACATGCTTTGTAAGTTGGAAAACCTGCAAAATCGGCAGTGTATCAAATACTTGTTCTCCCCACTGTAGTACTACAGCCTACTCTTTGAAAACCACTTCCAATGAACAAATTAATGCACCAATTCCTAGATGGAGTGAGTGTACGTTATGTTCCAAAAGCAAATAAATAACATGAATGGAGCCTAAATATACTTCCCTTCTAAATCAATCTAATGGGCGACTGTGGAGCAAGCTGATTAGCATTGAGCTGTCAGTAGCTCTTTATTGCCAAGGCTGGTCCTTCTGAGTTATATCCCGCTGTTAACCAATGGCTATTAGATTATACCAGTCCTTCTGAAGGACTCAATTACCTAATGTTTTAGAAACAACACAATTATTTAAGACGTAGAGCAGAAGACAGACTGTCAATTTAGGCTAATGTCTGAATTAGAAAATGGTGGTTTAAGTTCAGGCTTCAATTTGGCTCAGGGAAATATCTAGCATAACCACTTGGCACCTGAACATTCTCTTGAACAAGGAAATTATACATCACACATTTGTTTGAGAGAGAGAGGTAGAGAAAATTAATGAAAAACAGAATATGATCCAACCCTGTCGGGTCTTGGAACTCAAGAGTTTTAAATAGTATTTCTGGTCTATGTCCGGCCCACAGACACAGCCAGTAGGCCTATAGGATTACAGTGATTCAGAACAAGATGCTTCACATGAAGACAATAACAGAGACTGTTATCAATATGCATATAATGATTAGTATCCATGTCGTACAGCTCTCTGAGAGCACCAACGGCTTTAGTACACTGGCTATTATACAGTGAGGGAAAAAAGTATTTGATCCCCTGCTGATTTTGTACGTTTGCCCACTGACAAAGACATGATCAGTCTATAATTTTAATGGTAGGTTTATTTGAACAGTGAGAGACAGAATAACAACAAAGAAATCCAGAAAAACGCAAGTCAAAAATGTTATGAATTTATTTGCATTTTAATGAGGGAAATAAGTATTTGACCCCTCTGCAAAACATTACTTAGTACTTGGTGGCAAAACCCTTGTTGGCAATCACAGAGGTCAGACGTTTCTTGTAGTTGGCCACCAGGTTTGCAAACATCTCAGGAGGGATTTTGTTCCACTCCTCTTTGCAGATCTTCTCCAAGTCATTAAGGTTTCGAGGCTGACGTTTGGCAACTCGAACCTTCAGCTCCCTCCACAGATTTTCTATGGGATTAAGGTCTGGAGACTGGCTAGGCCACTCCAGGACCTTCATGTGCTTCTTCTTGAGCCAATCCTTTATTGCCTTGGCCGTGTGTTTTGGGTCATTGTCATGCTGGAATACCCATCCACGACCCATTTTCAATGCCCTGGCTGAGGGAAGGAGGTTCTCACCCAAGATTTGACGGTTCATGGCCCCGTCCATCGTCCCTTTGATGCGGTGAAGTTGTCCTGTCCCCTTAGCAGAAAAACACCCCCAAAGCATAATGTTTCCACCTCCATGTTTGACGGTGGGGATGGTGTTCTTGGGGTCATAGGCAGCATTCCTCCTCCTCCAAACACGGCGAGTTGAGTTGATGCCAAAGAGCTCGATTTTGGTCTCATCTGACCACAACACTTTCACCCAGTTCTCCTCTGAATCATTCAGATGTTCATTGGCAAACTTCAGACGGCCCTGTATATGTGCTTTCTTGAGCAGGGGGACCTTGCGGGCGCTGCAGGATTTCAGTCCTTCACGGCGTAATGTGTTACCAATTGTTTTCTTGGTGACTATGGTCCCAGCTGCCTTGAGATCATTGACAAGATCCTCCTGTGTAGTTCTGGGCTGATTCCTCACCGTTCTCATGATCATTGCAACTCCACGAGGTGAGATCTTGCATGGAGTCCCAGGGTGAGGGAGATTGACAGTTATTTTGTATTTCTTCCATTTGCGAATAATCGCACCAACTGTTGTCACCTTCTCACCAAGCTGCTTGGCAATGGTCTTGTAGCCCATTCCAGCCTTGTGTAGGTCTACAATCTTGTCCCTGACATCCTTGGAGAGCTCTATGGTCTTGGCCATGGTGGAGAGTTTGGAATCTGATTGATTGATTGCTTCTGTGGACAGGTGTCTTTTATACAGGTAACAAGCTGAGATTAGGAGCACTCCCTTTAAGAGTTTGCTCCTAATCTCAGCTCGTTACCTGTATAAAAGACACCTGGGAGCCAGAAATCCTTCTGATTGAGAGGGGGTCAAATACTTATTTCCCTCATTAAAATGCTAATCAATTTATAACATTTTCGACATGCGTTTTTCTGGATTTTTTTGTTGTTATTCTGTCTCTCACTGTTCAAATAAACCTACCATTAAAATTACAGACTGATCATTTCTTTGTCAGTGGGCAAACGTACAAAATCAGCAGGGGATCAAATACTTTTTTCCCTCACTGTATATGGTCATTTATCAATTGAACCTTTTGTAATTAGAAACTGCCATTCCATTGATTAACCAATCAATCTGTGACTCATTCTGTACCGCCCCCACGACCAAAAGTTTAGCACTCAACTTTTCCCTTTGCTTTTTCATGAGCATCCTTTCATCAAACCTGCTGATAGCAATTAGTGATGAAAGGTTGCAATTAGTGATGAAAGGTTTGCAGACCCAATAGTGCTTAGAAACGCTGACTCCTGCTGCCTGTACACTGAGGAGATCTTGTTAGGTACTTGTGTTGATAATTAACAATCAGGCATGTACATGCCCATTAAATAAAAATGACGGTCTATCACACACTATCATGATGAAAGCAAATCATGCCATGATGAATCATTTATGACCGAGTCTCTCTGTTGCCTTTCATCCAGTAAAGCTCACAGAGGGAACTCGGTGCTCATGGTTGACTGTTTCCAGTATGCATGTCCGTGCTAAAGTAGCTTTCCTTCTGAACTGAACCTGGTCTAAATGAGCAATGTGGAACAGAGTAGTCCAGCACACAACACATCATGAAAAACCTAAAGAAGTGGATGTTTGATACTGCCAATTTAGCAGGAACCAACCCTGCATACTGCCATATGTCCCAAGTATCACTCTGCACCCCACAGCCAACTGTCAGTCCCAATAAACCAATCAAAGCTCAGCTTCAGTTTAAGTGATAGTTAATTCAGTTACTTCAGGTCTCAGGGAAGATGATGAGGCAATTCTAGCTACGATGAGCTTTTCCCTGATACACCAACTGGACCAGACCGCTGTGTGGAAGACTACTACCCACATGACTAGCAAAAGTAGGAAATCTACCTTTTCTCAAAGTGGTAAAGAAAGCCTCTTATTACAGTGATGTGAGATAACTGTCAACAAATAGTCAAATCTAGATCATTCTCCGATCAGTGTAGCCCTTTCCCCAGTAGCAGCAGAAGCAGTATGCCTGAGAAACATAGTGATCGATAGGAGTTAATTGAGATTAAATTAGGTATTGAGCTGACTCTGATGGAAACCTAGACCAGATGAAGACTTTCTCTAAGGATCAGTGGCCATGACCAAGGGGGAGAGAGCAGGAGAGGAGAGGGGTGGAGGGTGGAGAGGAGGAGAAGGGGGACAGAGAGAGAGAACTGGGGTTAGTGTGCTACTTAGCACTTAGTGAGTCTGCCAGCCAAATGCTACACTTTTCCCTCAGTACTGTATAGCTTACACAATGTTCAACAGACCTACTTTTTGAATAGATGGATAACACTTCCCCCCATAGGTGTTAAATTGTATTGCATAATTCAGAAGCTCTTTAAAAATATGTTTAAAGAGGCATGCAAAAGCTGTTTGACACATAATTAACAATCATAGTTTACACCCATCCACACACGCAAAGTAGCCTACCACAGCAAACATATGATATTCCATTGCACCAAAATGCGCATCAGTAGCACACCTTGGAAAGCCCATACCTGCGCACATCAGACTTGCGCATAGCATCAAGTTACTACGGTACTCCCTGTTCCGACAACAAAGCCCTCTCCGTCCCCTCCCAGTTCTCTGCTGAGGCCTGTGTATCTCTGACAGACTCAGACCCGCTGTGGGGTGTCAGACTGGTGCCAACTTCTGGGGATGAGGCGGGGGGGCCTGCCCAAATCTAGCTGACATCACCCATCCCTTGGAAGGGATGTAGCCTACCCGCCTGGGGGACAGAAGGAAGTTGGATTTGGAGGCTAACTAATAAATGCATGTTTACGAATACATTTCCAGCAAGCACTTAACTTATATCACATGGGCCAATGTTTATAGTTAACTTACGGTGTTATTTAATAACGTGTTTTAAGTGGTTGATACCTCTTGTAGCTGCTCCAGCTCCTGTCGGAGCGCCTCTTGCTCGGCCTCTAGATCCGAATATTGCTGCTTCAGGGTCTGGTTCTCCTCCAGAACCACCAGACCGCACTCCGCAGCCCGAATCTTCTCCCGGTTCGCCTCTGCCAGCTCACGGGTCAAACGCTCCACCTCCGCCCGGCACTGCTCCACCGTCTCCCCGCATCCTCCTCCAGCAGCCATCGCCCTCCCTCTCTCCCCCTTTCCTACTCTCCTCCTCGCCCCTGCGTCGGATGGGCAGAGAAGCGGAGGAATAAAACAGATGTACCTGACAACAATCCTCACACCTCCTCCGTTGGAAGGAATCAGCCGAGGAGTTTAAAAACGCATGAAAAGGGCGTTAACATCCCCGGAGCGAAATGATTGTGAAAGAGAGATTGAATTAAACGGTTTCCCCTCTAGGCGTAGGGTCCATCATCCTTTTTCCTCTTCTTTTTTTGCTTATTCATCGGGATGCGGACGCCATCTCTCTCTATTGCCATGAAGCAGCTGCAAGGTACACACAACTCTCGCCCATCCTTCTGCTGCCTGTGGCTGTGACGTCGAACGTTCACCAGCACATCTCTCCCTCTGCTGTACGGTATGGATACTGGTCCACAGACAAGGAGGATCTTGTTTATGTTGATGATGACATATGTTGCTTTTACACCCTCTTTCGCCCTTGGTGATCACGGATTATTAATAAATTAAGGTGGCAAGAAAGCTATAGGCCTAATCATTAGTTTTATACCATCCCCCTACACCAGGGGTTCCCAATCCTTTTCACCCAAGGACCCCTGATATACATACTCTTAGGTTGGAGTCATTAAAACACGTTTTTCAACCACTCCACACATTTCTTGTTAACAAACTATAGTTTTGGCAAGTCGGTTAGGACATCTACTTTGTGCATGACACAAGTAATTTTTCCAACAATTGTTTACAGACAGATTATTTCACTTATAATTCACTGTATCACAATTCCAGTGAGTCAGAAGTTTACGTACACTAAATTGACTGTGCCTTTAAACAGCTTGGAAAATTCCATAAAATGATATCATGGCTTTAGAAGCTTCTGATAGGCTAATTGACATCATTTGAGTCAATTGGAGGTGTACCTGTGGATGTATTTCAAGGCCTACCTTCAAACTCAGTGCCTCTTTGCTTGACATGATGGGAAAATCAAAAGAAATCAGCCAAGACCTCAGAAGTCTGGTTCGTCCTTGGGAGCAATTTCCAAACGCCTGAAGGTACCACGTTCATCTGTACAAACAATAGTACGCAAGTATAAACACCATGGGACTACGCAGCCTTCATACCGCTCAGGAAGGAGACGCGTTCTGTCTCCTAGAGATGAACGTACTTTGGTGCGAAAAGTGCAAATCAATCCCAGAACAACAGCAAAGGACCTTGTGAAGATGCTGGAGGAAACAGGTACAAAAGTATCTATATCCACAGTAAAACGAGTCCTATATCGACATAATCTGAAAGGCCACTCAGCAAGGAAGAAGCCACTGCTCCAAAACCGCCATAAAAAAGCCAGACTATGGTTTGCAACTGCACATGGGGACAAAGATCGTACTTTTTGGAGAAATGTCCTCTGGTCTGATGAAACAAAAATAGAACTGTTTGGCCATAATGACCATTGTTATGTTTGGAGGAAAAAGGGGGTCGCTTGCAAGCCGAAGAACACCATCCCAACCGTGAATCACGGGCGTGGCAGCATCATGCTGTGGGGGTGCTTTGCTGCAGGATGGACTGGTGCACTTCACAAAATAGATGGCATCATGAGGAAGGAAATGTATGTGGATATCAGGGAGTTAAAGCTTGGTCGCAAATGGGTCTTCCAAATGGACAATGACCCCAAGCATACTTCCAAAGTTTTGGCAAAATGGCTTAAGGACAACAAAGTTAAGGTATTGGAGTGGCCATCACAAAGGCCTGACCTCAATCCTATAAGAAATGTGTGGGCAGAACTGAAAAAGCGTGTGCGAGCAAGGAGGCATACAAACCTGACTCAGTTACACCAGCTCTGTCAGGAGGAATGGGCCAAAATTCACCCAATTTATTGTGGGAAGCTTGTGGAAGGCTACCCGAAACGTTTGACCCAAGTTATACAATTTAAAGGCAATGCTACCAAATACTAATTGAGTGTATGTAAACTTCTGACCCACTGGGAATGTGATGAAAGAAATAAAAGCTGAAATAAATAATTCTCTCTACTATTATTTTGACATTTCACATTCTTAAAATAAAGTGGTGATCCTAACTGACCTAAAACAGCGAATTTTTACTAGGATTAAATGTCAGGAATTGTGAAAACTGAGTTTAAATGTATTTGGCTAAGGTGTATGTAAATATCCAACTTCAACTGTATATATATATAAATATATATATATATACATATATATATGATCCCTATATATAATCCCTATATATGGTCTATATATAATCCCTATTTAGGCTAGATGCTGACGTGTCAACTGCAATGCCCCTATGATGTTTATTTAGAAGTTGCTCCAGATAGGCCACTAATACAAATCATAGTGAGAAAGATGACAGGAAACAATTTTATGTTCGAGCCAGGAGAGGATGCAAAAGTGGAGATAGCATCTCTACTGTAGCCTATTCTAAGTCCTACATCACCATCACCTGTTCAAACCAGGAACACAGCAATTAGGTGTCACAGCTGTGATACCCTTATTGAACCACAAGAGGACATACATGCCAAGCTCATCAAAATATATGAAGTCCAATTTTATTTTCAAATATGAGTTTGAATGATCCATCTTTGTAATGTTGATCAGCTTTCAGTAGCCTACTGAAAACTGATCAATATTACAAAGATGGATAATTCAAACTCATATTTGAAAATAAATTGGACTTCATATACTTTTTTCCTGATATACATTTGAAAATTAAGTGATATAGCAACAAGCACATCTTATTTAAAAATAAATGAATACATTAATATAAATATATATACCACTCACTGGTCACACCATAGTAAACCTGTTATACAGAAGTGTGAAATAAAAATGAAACATTCCTCCATTTGGAATGCATGACTTTGATCTTTGGACATTGGTTAAAGCTCAGCACTTCAGGCATTTCGGAAAAACACACCAAACAGATTCTTGGAAAATTCTATAACACCCACAAAAATCTGCCAGCCTTTGGCCAAACTGGAGTGTGTGTGTTCTAACGTTAGCCTGGGGACGGGGACACATTTGAGCTCGTCTGATAAGACTGTTATAACACAGGGTTCACCGAAATGCTAAGTACCTGTAAAGGCAGATAAGAGGCAGGAGTCAAAAGTTCAGCAGATGGAAGAAGTGTTGTTGAGTCAAGGCAAGAGCACCGTCTTAAATAGGCTACAGCTACACTAACGTGGTCAGGTGAAGGATGGAACAAAGCACCTCACTGAAATATTTAGATCGGGGTTTCTCAACACCAGTCCTGAGGTCCCACAGGTTTACTCCAGCCCATTCATTGACTCTGACACACCCGATTCAGTTAATCAACTAATCATCAAGCCATTGACCAGTTGTTTCCCTAGGACTGGAGTTGAGAAACATTTAGATGATCATGTGTTCAGTAGGATGACATTTCCAGAACTTTGCAGTTAAAAACATAATTCTCAGAGATCCAATTTAAAAGATCTATTGAGATCTACTGATCTACTATATTTCTGTCTGCAACACTGAAACATTGAACCATCTTACATTTTATTTATTTATTATGACTCTACACCTGGTTGTGTGTGTGTGTGTGTGTGTGTGTGTGTGTGTGTGTGTGTGTGTGTGTGTGTGTGTGTGTGTGTGTGTGTGTGTGTGTGTGTGTGTGTGTGTGTGTGTGTCTGTCTCAGATGATGACTGTACACCTGCCCTGCCCTCAGATTCACCCCAGGTGAATTAAGATAAGGTAGTACCATATTATTTAGAGTGCAATAAAACAATTGAGTAATAATCTGAAATCTCAACATAATATCCCTTTTATAGGCCCCATATCGTCTGAAATAACCCTCTTTCTCTCCTTTCTTTCTCTCTTTCTCTTTCTCTCTCTTTCTCTCTTTCTGTCTCTCTCTCTCTCTTCTCTCATTCTCTCTCTCTCTCTCTCTCTCTCTCTCTCTCTCTCTCTCTCTCTCTCTCTCTCTCTCTCTCTCTCTCTCTCTCTCTCTCAAACTCTGGTACTCTCTCTCTTCCTTTTCCTCTCTCCCCTCTCTCTCTATCTCCCCCCTATCTTTCTTTCTCTCTCTTTCGTTCTCTCAAACCCTGGCACTATGTGTTTCTACTAGAAATACATCATGATAATGTATAATGGTTTCCTTGGCAATCGTCACCCATAAATGTTCATTGTTTAAAGACTCTAGAACATTGTCCTATCAATCATATCACTCCTGAGTGGCGCAGTGGTCTAAGGCACTGCATCGCAGTGCTAACTGTGCCACTAGAGATCCTGGTTCGAATCCAGGCTCTGTTGCCGCCGGCCGTGACCGGGAGACTCATGGGCGGCGCACAATTGGCCCAGCGTCGTCCAGGGTAGGGGAGGGAATGGCCGGCAGGGATGTAGCTCAGTTGAGACTCATGGGCGGCGCACAATTCGTCCAGGGTAGGGGAGGGAATGGCCGGCAGGGATGTAGCTCAGTTGATAGAGCATGGCGTTTGCAACGCCAGGGTTGTGGGTTCGCTTCCCACGGGGGGGCAGTATAAAAAAAATATGTATTCACTAACTGTAAGTCGCTCTGGATAAGAGCGTCTGCTAAATGACTAAAATGTAATATCACATAAACGACTTTACTCTTTGAGAGGACTTCTCAGATTCAAGGAACTACATGGTTGACTCTACAAACACCACCTGCCCTCCTCTCTGGAAGTGACGTAACACTCTGATGATGATAACTGAGTCAGAATGTTTCTCAGAATCCCAGAGAACCCAGGATCAGTCTGGGACATGGGTCTCCAACTCTCCAGCTCTGGTCCTGGAGAGCTACTGGGTGTTTCATTCCAGCCCTACAATAACACACCAGATTCAGCTAATCATGCTCAGACTGAAGACCTTTATTTATGATACTTTGTATGAAATTAATCAAAATAGCAGATTTCTGTATGAGTAGAATTGTTCTATGTACAGAAAACATATGTACAGGGACAGACATACTTGACATACAAGACATCCGGTGTGTGGTTTTTGTGTGTCTGTCAGCTGAGTGTGTGTCCAGGTATGGCATGTTTCATTGGGGTCAACCAGGGCTGGGCTGGCAGGGGAAGCAGGTAGGGCTCCGAGTAGGGTACCAGGGCAGGGTGGAGCTTGGGCAGGAAGTGCTGGTAAACACCAATGGGATGGTAGGATAGCTTGTAGAGGAAGAGCCTGTGCTGTAGTGGGTGTGGCCTAGTTTGGAGGGATCCAATCAGGGGAGGAAGCGGCACCATCCTCTCAGGCTGTTGGTCGGTGTCTGAGAGTTCGACCAATCCTCTGCTCTTTCCCAGAGCTCCAGTCTTCCTACACTTGGCCCGGCGGTTCTGGAACCATATCTGGGTCAGGATGACAACACACAGCAGACATTTCCATCAGGAAACCAACCAAACACATAGAAATGCATGCACACGCACTTACGCAAACACACACACACACACACACACACACACACACACACACACAGTACCTACCTGTACTCGTACCTCTGACAACTGTGTTTGGGAAGCCAGTAGTTCTCTGGTATATATGTCAGGGTATTGGCTCTCCTGGAAGGTCTTCTCTAGCACCTCTAGTTGGGCTGAGGTGAATGTGGTTCGTACCCGCCGACCGCTGCTCCGCGACACTACTCCAAACAAAACACACACACACACACACAATTTATTGCTTTCTAAATGGAAAGCAGATATTTGGCAAACTCTGTAAATGTGTTTGGCCATTTAGCTTAATATGGCACTTTAAATCTATTTACAGGTAACTATCCAAATACAATACAATACAATTAGACCTTGACAGTTACAGAAACTGTTATGACAGAAAATAAGTTATTATTTGTGCACTAAATGTATAGGGGGTAACATACTTGCAGAAAATGGTTTTTCCTTAAGAAAAGGTTAAAACAACCCATAGCTATACAGTTATTCCCATTACCATGTTTCAAGTGTATTTTTGATCATAATTGTTTTGTTTATTGTCGGTTTTTCATTTTCTTCCAGAATGGAATTTGAAGTAATCCAATTCCCTGAGCAGCTTTTAGAAAAGATGGAGTGTTGAGCGTTTATGAACCACTAACGAGACGTTTTTGAAAATCAACATCAAAGCACCACATTCAAAAGGGTAGAAAAAAGCACGAAACCATAAAACAACCTCTGACTCTTGGCTCTGCAGTAGCTGAGCTTTAGTACACCTGAGAGGATAGAAACACTTAGCCAGAACAAACTTAAACCTTCTTCAAATAAAATATCAAGCACTCGTTCCTCATTCAATACTGTTACAATTACATTTACTTACTCTGTTTCCATCCTCTGAGTTAAACTCTACAGTTTAGAAGGCTATATCACAAGAAACACAATCTACACTATTGAATATATAATGTCCTTATCTATTGATCTTCCTTCATTGAAATACAGTTTATAACGTTTTCCACTGCTACTAATAGGGTCATATAGCAGATACTTTGATACAGTTAATCAAATCCACAGCATGCTCCAACACACTGAGCCGTTGGAACCACTGACTAAACACACCTGGGCATCTGTTGACTTTAGGCTCTTGCTCAGCGCTGGTCTTCACACACACAGACCCCGTCTCTCCCGCCATGCTCCCTCTCTCCTCCTCTCCTCCTCTCCCCCTCTCCTCCCCCTCCAGACACGGCACTCTCCTCAGGATCCGCTCAATGGAGTGAAACAACACCTTGGGGGGGACACACTCTGGAGTCTGCCTCTGTGGTCCTCCATGGTGCACTGACATATCCTGCACCACCGGCATATCTGGTTCCCCTCCACTGACTTCCAGAAGTCTCCTCCGTAGAGGGTGACCCAGCCTGCTAATCAGAGCTCTGTAGATGGGGTACAACTGACTCCTTGTTACACTTCCTGGTCCCTCACTGGTTGTCTTTAGTCAAGGATTCAGACTTGCTTCTCTCTCTCTCTCTCTCTCTCTCTCTCTCTCTCAATCTCTCTCTCTCTCTCTCTCTCTCTCTCTCTCTCTCTCTCTCTCTCTCTCTCTATCTCCCTCCCCCTTTCTCTCCCCCTCTCTCTCTCTCTCCCTCTCTCTCTCTCTCTCTCCCTCTGTATCTGCATACCTCCTTCTGTCTGCCTGTCTGTCTCTCTGTGTCTCTTTCTGTCCAGCCTGTACTCTCGCCATAGGTTGATTTCTGTCTGTCAATCTTCTTTCCTACTCTCTCTGCCTCTCTGTCATGTAACTCCTATCAGGTGTCATAACTGTGTCCCCAGGTACAGACAGATAGGAGCTGTAGGCCAATACAGTGGATCATTAGGATCAATAGAAGGAGGAGTAGGTTTACTGTGTAACTCACACTGTTCTCATTCAATGTCGAGAAACTTTGAAGATGATGAATTGATCATTTAAGCTATAAAGGGT